>NC_092710.1:20418707-20537609 GCF_047496885.1 Scyliorhinus torazame
GCGGAGTCTGTGCGGGGTCTGCGAGGAGTCTGTGCGGGGTCTGTGCGGGGCCTGTGTGGGGTCTGTGCGGGGTCTGTGTGGAGTCTGTGAGGGGTCTGTGCGGGGTCTGTGCGGGGTCTGTGCGGGGTCTGCGAGGAGTCTGTGTGGGGTCTGTGCGGGGTCTGCGAGGAGTCTGTGTGGGGTCTGTGCGGGGTCTGTGAGGGGTCTGTGCGGGGTCTGTGAGGGGTCTGTGCGGGGTCTGCGAGGAGTCTGTGCGGGGTCTGTGCAGGGGTCTGTGCGGGGTCTGTGCAGGGTCTGTGAGGGGTCTGTGCGGAGTCTGTGCGGGGTCTGTGCGGGGTCTGCGAGGAGTCTGTGCGGGGCCTGTGTGGAGTCTGTGCGGGGTCTGTGCAGGGGTCTGTGCGGGGTCTGTGCAGGGTCTGTGAGGGGTCTGTGCGGAGTCTGTGCGGGGTCTGTGCGGGGTCTGCGAGGAGTCTGTGCGGGGCCTGTGTGGAGTCTGTGCGGGGTCTGCGAGGGGTCTGTGAGGGGTCTGTGCGGGGTCTGTGAGGGGTCTGTGCGGGGTCTGCGAGGAGTCTGTGCGGGGTCTGTGAGGGGTCTGTGCGGGGTCTGTGCAGGGTCTGTGAGGGGTCTGTGCGGAGTCTGTGCGGAGTCTGTGCGGAGTCTGTGCGGGGTCTGCGAGGAGTCTGTGCGGGGTCTGTGCGGGGTCTGCGAGGAGTCTGTGCGGGGTCTGTGCGGGGTCTGTGCGGAGTCTGTGCGGAGTCTGTGCGGAGTCTGTGCGGGGTCTGCGAGGAGTCTGTGCGGGGTCTGTGCGGGGCCTGTGTGGAGTCTGTGAGGGGTCTGTGCGGGGTCTGTGCGGAGTCTGTGCGGGGTCTGTGTGGAGTCTGTGCGGGGTCTGCGAGGGGTCTGTGCGGGGTCTGTGCGGGGTCTGTGCGGGGTCTGTGCGGGGTCTGTGCGGGGCCTGTGCGGGGTCTGTGCGGAGTCTGTGCGGGGTCTGTGCGGAGTCTGTGCGGGGTCTGTGCGGAGTCTGTGCGGGGTCTGTGTGGAGTCTGTGCGGGGTCTGCGAGGAGTCTGTGCGGGGTCTGTGCGGGGCCTGTGTGGGGTCTGTGCGGGGTCTGTGTGGAGTCTGTGAGGGGTCTGTGCGGGGTCTGTGCGGGGCCTGTGTGGGGTCTGTGCGGGGTTTGTGTGGAGTCTGTGAGGGGTCTGTGCGGGGTCTGTGTGGAGTCTGTGTGGAGTCTGTGTGGAGTCTGTGCGGGGTCTGTGCGGAGTCTGTGCGGGGTCTGCGAGGAGTCTGTGCGGGGTCTGTGCGGGGCCTGTGTGGGGTCTGTGCGGGGTCTGTGTGGAGTCTGTGAGGGGTCTGTGCGGGGTCTGTGCGGGGTCTGTGCGGGGTCTGTGCGGAGTCTGTGTGGAGTCTGTGCGGGGTCTGCGAGGAGTCTGTGTGGGGTCTGTGCGGGGTCTGTGCGGGGTCTGCGAGGAGTCTGTGCGGGGTCTGTGCGGGGCCTGTGAGGGGTCTGTGCGGGGTCTGTGCGGGGTCTGCGAGGAGTCTGTGCGGGGTCTGTGCGGGGCCTGTGAGGGGTCTGTGTGGAGTCTGTGCGGGGTCTGCGAGGAGTCTGTGCGGGGTCTGTGCGGGGCCTGTGTGGGGTCTGTGCGGGGTCTGTGCGGGGTCTGTGCGGGGTCTGTGCGGGGTCTGCGAGGAGTCTGTGCGGGGTCTGTGCGGGGTCTGTGCGGAGTCTGTGCGGGGTCTGTGCGGGGTCTGTGCGGGGTCTGTGCGGGGTCTGTGCGGGGTCTGTGCGGGGTCTGCGAGGAGTCTGTGCGGGGTCTGCGAGGAGTCTGTGCGGGGTCTGTGCGGGGTCTGCGAGGGGTCTGTGCGGGGTCTGTGCGGGGCCTGTGCGGGGTCTGTGCGGGGTCTGTGCGGGGTCTGTGCGGAGTCTGTGCGGGGTCTGTGTGGAGTCTGTGCGGGGTCTGCGAGGAGTCTGTGCGGGGTCTGTGCGGGGCCTGTGTGGGGTCTGTGCGGGGTCTGTGCGGGGTCTGCGAGGAGTCTGTGCGGAGTCTGTGCGGAGTCTGTGCGGGGTCTGTGCGGAGTCTGTGCGGAGTCTGTGCGGGGTCTGTGCGGGGTCTGTGCGGGGTCTGTGCGGAGTCTGTGCGGGGTCTGTGTGGAGTCTGTGCGGGGTCTGCGAGGAGTCTGTGCGGGGTCTGTGCGGGGCCTGTGTGGAGTCTGTGCGGGGTCTGCGAGGAGTCTGTGCGGAGTCTGTGCGGGGCCTGTGTGGAGTCTGTGCGGGGCCTGTGCGGGGCCTGTGCGGGGTCTGTGCGGGGTCTGCGAGGAGTCTGTGCGGGGTCTGTGCGGGGTCTGTGCGGGGTCTGCGAGGAGTCTGTGCGGAATCTGTGCGGAGTCTGTGCGGAGTCTGTGCGGGGTCTGTGCGGGGTCTGCGAGGAGTCTGCGAGGAGTCTGTGCGGGGTCTGTGCGGAGTCTGTGCGGGGTCTGTGCGGGGTCTGTGCGGGGTCTGTGCGGAGTCTGTGTGGAGTCTGTGCGGGGTCTGCGAGGAGTCTGTGCGGGGTCTGTGCGGGGCCTGTGTGGAGTTTGTGCGGGGTCTGCGAGGAGTCTGTGCGGGGTCTGTGCGGGGTCTGTGCGGGGTCTGTGCGGAGTCTGCGAGGGGTCTGCGAGGAGTCTGTGCGGAGTCTGCGAGGGGTCTGCGAGGAGTCTGTGCGGGGTCTGTGAGGGGTCTGTGCGGAGTCTGCGAGGGGTCTGCGAGGAGTCTGTGCGGAGTCTGTGCGGAGTCTGTGCGGAGTCTGTGCGGGGTCTGCGAGGAGTCTGTGCGGGGTCTGCCAGGAGTCTGTGCGGGGTCTGTGCGGGGTCTGTGCGGGGTCTGTGCGGAGTCTGTGCGGGGTCTGTGCGGGGTCTGTGTGGAGTCTGTGCGGAGTCTGTGCGGGGTCTGTGCGGAGTCTGTGCGGGGTCTGTGCGGGGTCTGTGCGGGGTCTGCGAGGAGTCTGTGCGGAGTCTGTGCGGGGTCTGTGCGGGGTCTGCGAGGAGTCTGCGAGGAGTCTGTGCGGGGTCTGCGAGGAGTCTGTGCGGGGTCTGTGAGGGGTCTGTGCGGAGTCTGCGAGGGGTCTGCGAGGAGTCTGTGCGGAGTCTGTGCGGAGTCTGTGCGGAGTCTGTGCGGGGTCTGCGAGGAGTCTGTGCGGGGTCTGTGCGGGGTCTGTGCGGAGTCTGTGCGGGGTCTGTGCGGGGTCTGTGTGGAGTCTGTGCGGAGTCTGTGCGGTGTCTGCGCGGTGTCTTCGAGGAGTCTGTGCGGGGCCTGTGTGGAGTCTGTGCGGGGTCTGTGAGGGGTCTGTGCGGAGTCTGCGAGGGGTCTGCGAGGAGTCTGTGCGGAGTCTGTGCGGAGTCTGTGCGGAGTATGTGCGGGGTCTGCGAGGAGTCTGAGCGGGGTCTGTGCGGGGTCTGTGCGGAGTCTGTGCGGGGTCTGTGCGGGGTCTGTGTGGAGTCTGTGCGGAGTCTGTGCGGGGTCTGTGCGGAGTCTGTGCGGGGTCTGAGCGGGGTCTGCGAGGGGTCTGCGAGGGGTCTGCGCGGGGTCTGTGCGGGGTCTGCGAGGAGTCTGTGCGGGGTCTGTGCGGGATCTGTGCGGGGTCTGTGAGGGGTCTGTGCGGAGTCTGTGCGGGGTCTGTGCGGGGTCTGTGCGGGGTCTGTGAGGGGTCTGCGAGGCGTCTGTGCGGGGTCTGTGCGGAGTCTGTGCGGGGTCTGTGCGGGGTCTGTGCGGGGTCTGCGCGGGGTCTGCGAGGGGTCTGTGCGGGGTCTGTGCGGAGTCTGTGCGGGGTCTGTGCGGAGTCTGTGCGGAGTCTGTGCGGAGTCTGTGTGGGGTCTGTACGGGGTCTGTGCGGGGTCTGTGCGGGGTCTGTGTGGAGTCTGTGCGGAGTCTGTGCGGGGTCTGTGCGGGGTCTGTGCGGGGTCTGCGAGGGGTCTGAGAGGGGTCTGCGCGGGGTCTGCGCGGGGTCTGCGCGGGGTCTGCGCGGGGTCTGCGCGGGGTCTGTGCGGGGTCTGTGCGGGGTCTGTGCGGAGTCTGTGCGGGGTCTGTGCGGGGTCTGTGCGGGGTCTGCGAGGAGTCTGTGTGGGGTCTGTGCGGGGTCTGTGCGGAGTCTGTGCGGAGTCTGTGCGGGGTCTGTGCGGGGTCTGTGCGGGGTCTGTGCGGGGTCTGTGCGGGGTCTGTGCGGAGTCTGTGCGGAGTCTGTGCGGGGTCTGTGCGGGGTCTGTGCGGGGTCTGTGCGGGGTCTGTGCGGGGTCTGTGCGGAGTCTGAGCGGGGTCTGTGCGGGGTCTGTGCGGGGTCTGTGCGGGGTCTGTGCGGAGTCTGTGCGGGGTCTGTGCGGGGTCTGTGCGGGGTCTGTGAGGGGTCTGCGAGGAGTCTGTGCGGGGTCTGTGCGGGGTCTGTGCGGAGTCTGTGAGGGGTCTGTGCGGGGTCTGTGAGGGGTCTGTGCGGGGTCTGTGCGGGGTCTGTGCGGAGTCTGTGCGGGGTCTGTGCGGAGTCTGTGCGGAGTCTGTGCGGAGTCTGTGCGGAGTCTGTGCGGGGTCTGTGCGGAGTCTGTGCGGGGTCTGCGAGGAGTCTGTGCGGGGTCTGTGCGGGGTCTGTGCGGGGTCTGTGCGGGTTCTGTGCGGAGTCTGTGCGGGGTCTGTGTGGAGTCTGTGCGGGGTCTGCGAGGAGTCTGTGCGGGGTCTGTGCGGGGTCTGTGCGGGGCCTGTGTGGAGTCTGTGCGGAGTCTGTGCGGGGCCTGTGTGGAGTCTGTGCGGGCTCTGTGCGGGGCCTGTGCGGAGTCTGTGCGGGGCCTGTGTGGAGTCTGTGCGGAGTCTGTGCGGGGCCTGTGCGGAGTCTGTGCGGGGTCTGTGTGGAGTCTGTGCGCGGCCTGTGCGGGGTCTGTGCGGGGTCTGCGAGGAGTCTGTGCGGAATCTGTGCGGAGTCTGTGCGGAGTCTGTGCGGGGTCTGCGAGGAGTCTGCGAGGAGTCTGTGCGGGGTCTGCGAGGAGTCTGTGCGGGGTCTGTGCGGGGTCTGTGCGGGGTCTGTGCGGAGTCTGCGAGGGGTCTGCGAGGAGTCTGTGCGGAGTCTGTGCGGGGTCTGTGCGGGGTCTGTGCGGGGTCTGTGCGGGGTCTGTGCGGAGTCTGTGTGGAGTCTGTGCGGGGTCTGCGAGGAGTCTGTGCGGGGTCTGTGAGGAGTCTGTGCGGAGTCTGTGCGGGGTCTGTGCGGGGTCTGCGAGGAGTCTGTGTGGAGTCTGTGCGGGGTCTGCGAGGAGTCTGTGCGGGGTCTGTGAGGGGTCTGTGCGGAGTCTGCGAGGGGTCTGCGAGGGGTCTGCGAGGAGTCTGTGCGGGGTCTGTGCGGAGTCTGTGCGGAATCTGCGAGGGGTCTGCGAGGAGTCTGTGCGGGGTCTGTGCGGAGTCTGTGCGGAGTCTGTGCGGAGTCTGTGCGGAGTCTGTGCGGGGTCTGTGTGGGGTCTGCGAGGGGTCTGCGAGGGGTCTGCACGGGGTCTGCACGGAGTCTGTGCGGAGTCTGTGCGGGGTCTGTGTGGGGTCTGCGAGGGGTCTGCGAGGGGTCTGCACGGGGTCTGTGCGGAGTCTGTGCGGGGTCTGTGCGGGGTCTGTGCGGGGTCAGTGCGGGGTCTGTGCGGGGTCTGTGCGGGGTCTGTGCGGAGTCTGTGCGGGGTCTGTGCGGAGTCTGTGCGGGGTCAGTGCGGGGTCTGTGCGGAGTCTGTGCGGGGTCTGTGCGGGGTCTGTGCGGGGTCTGTGCGGGGTCTGTGCGAGGAGTCTGTGCGGGGTCTGCGAGGAGTCTGTGCGGGGTCTGTGCGAGGTCTGTGCGGGGTCTGTGCGGGGTCTGTGCGAGGAGTCTGTGCGTGGTCTGCGAGGAGTTTGTGCGGGGTCTGTGCGGGGTCTGTGCGGGGTCTGTGCGGAGTCTGTGCGGGGTCTGTGTGGAGTCTGTGCGGAGTCTGTGCGGGGTCTGTGCGGAGTCTGTGCGGGGTCTGTGCGGGGTCTGTGCGGGGTCTGTGCGGAGTCTGTGCGGGGTCTGTGCGGGGTCTGTGCGGGGTCTGCGAGGAGTCTGTGCGGGGTCTGTGCGGGGTCTGTGCGGGGTCTGTGCGGGGTCTGCGAGGAGTCTGTGCGGGGTCTGTGCGGGGTCTGTGCGGGGTCTGCGAGGAGTCTGCGAGGAGTCTGTGCGGGGTCTGTGCGGAGTCTGTGCGGGGTCTGTGCGGGGTCTGTGCGGGGTCTGTGCGGAGTCTGTGTGGAGTCTGTGCGGGGTCTGCGAGGAGTCTGTGCGGGGTCTGTGCGGGGCCTGTGTGGAGTCTGTGCGGGGTCTGCGAGGAGTCTGTGCGGGGTCTGTGCGGGGTCTGTGCGGGGTCTGTGCGGAGTCTGCGAGGGGTCTGCGAGGAGTCTGTGCGGAGTCTGCGAGGGGTCTGCGAGGAGTCTGTGCGGGGTCTGTGAGGGGTCTGTGCGGAGTCTGCGAGGGGTCTGCGAGGAGTCTGTGCGGAGTCTGTGCGGAGTCTGTGCGGGGTCTGCGAGGAGTCTGTGCGGGGTCTGCCAGGAGTCTGTGCGGGGTCTGTGCGGGGTCTGTGCGGGGTCTGTGCGGAGTCTGTGCGGGGTCTGTGCGGGGTCTGCGAGGAGTCTGCGAGGAGTCTGTGCGGGGTCTGCGAGGAGTCTGTGCGGGGTCTGTGCGGGGTCTGTGCGGGGTCTGTGCGGAGTCTGCGAGGGGTCTGCGAGGAGTCTGTGCGGAGTCTGTGCGGGGTCTGTGCGGGGTCTGTGCGGGGTCTGTGCGGGGTCTGTGCGGAGTCTGTGTGGAGTCTGTGCGGGGTCTGCGAGGAGTCTGTGCGGGGTCTGTGAGGAGTCTGTGCGGAGTCTGTGCGGGGTCTGTGCGGGGTCTGCGAGGAGTCTGTGTGGAGTCTGTGCGGGGTCTGCGAGGAGTCTGTGCGGGGTCTGTGAGGGGTCTGTGCGGAGTCTGCGAGGGGTCTGCGAGGGGTCTGCGAGGAGTCTGTGCGGGGTCTGTGCGGAGTCTGTGCGGAATCTGCGAGGGGTCTGCGAGGAGTCTGTGCGGGGTCTGTGCGGAGTCTGTGCGGAGTCTGTGCGGAGTCTGTGCGGAGTCTGTGCGGGGTCTGTGTGGGGTCTGCGAGGGGTCTGCGAGGGGTCTGCACGGGGTCTGCACGGAGTCTGTGCGGAGTCTGTGCGGGGTCTGTGTGGGGTCTGCGAGGGGTCTGCGAGGGGTCTGCACGGGGTCTGTGCGGAGTCTGTGCGGGGTCTGTGCGGGGTCTGTGCGGGGTCAGTGCGGGGTCTGTGCGGGGTCTGTGCGGGGTCTGTGCGGAGTCTGTGCGGGGTCTGTGCGGAGTCTGTGCGGGGTCAGTGCGGGGTCTGTGCGGAGTCTGTGCGGGGTCTGTGCGGGGTCTGTGCGGGGTCTGTGCGGGGTCTGTGCGAGGAGTCTGTGCGGGGTCTGCGAGGAGTCTGTGCGGGGTCTGTGCGAGGTCTGTGCGGGGTCTGTGCGGGGTCTGTGCGAGGAGTCTGTGCGTGGTCTGCGAGGAGTTTGTGCGGGGTCTGTGCGGGGTCTGTCATGATATTCAAACACACACATCATGATGGACACACTAACAGGCAAATCAGAGTACACAACACCACAACCAATCACAGATAAGAACACCAACCACATAAAAAGCACGAGCACGACACCTGGAGGTCAGTAGGTCTGGGGAGAAGGAAGCATGAAAGAGCTGTTGAAACACCACAAGCAGGGAGCCCCCCACGTGCAGAGTGCAAAGACCAAGTTGTAAATAGTGAGTTTAAATAAACAAGCGTTGTACCATATGCAACTGTGTTGGCTCTTCTGTGTGTTAGAACACCCAACACCACATGGTACAGGAGTGGATCGATACCTGCCTACCAACCTGCCATTCTGGACATGGACCACACCGGCAAACCGCAGCCGATGCAAGTCACGGGGAACCTAGGCACCAACTGGAAGCTCTACAGGCAGCGATTTGACCTGTACATCCGTGCCACCGAAAAACAGAATGTCTCGGATGATTCGAAGATTGCAATGCTCCTCTTCTACGCAGGCCCCCACCCAAATGATGTCTTTAATTCACTGGTGTTCGAGGAAGGCGAAAACCAGGCCAAATATGACACGGTCATCCTCAAAATGGACCAGCACTTTCAAACTGAAGTAAACGAAACTTTCGAAAGATACATCTTTCAGCAACGCCTGCAAGGTAAGGAGGAGCTTTTTCAACCCTTTTTGACGCACCTCCGGATTCTGGCGCAGTCCTGCGGTTACGGCACCACCACAGAGTCCATGATCAGGGACCAGATTGTTTTTGGCGTTGCCTCCAGTGGCCTACGCCAGCAGCTTCTTAAAATAAAGAGCCTCACCTTAGCGTCTGCTGTGGAAGCCTGTGTCCTCCATGAGAATGCTGCCTGCCGTTTTGCCCGATTTCAGGCGTCCGAGTTGGCACGGAGGGGGTCCCCAGCCGTCGAATCGGCAAGCCAGGCCGCCCACGACGTTGAACGCATCCAGGCCGTCGATTTCTTCCCGCCCCACGGCCCGGACGACAGCGGCCGCTTCCCGCGCTTTTCGCGGTCTCCCGCGCAGGTGCGCGCCAAGAATAACGGCCACAACGAGGGACGCACTGCGCAGGCGCGCCCACCGCAAGATCGCACTGCGCATGCGCAGTGGCGCAACGAACGCCGTGACGTCATGACGTGCAGCAAGTGTGGAGGTCTACACTTAAAAGGGCAATGTCCTGCAAAATACCAACAGTGCAACAGATGTGCCATGATAGGCCACTACGCAGCCCGCTGTCGTGCGGCTCAACCCATGGATCCGGCGCATCCTCGACAACCTCGCACACGAGTCAGGACCGTCCAGCCCACGCATCAAGACTTCCAGTTAAGTGATGCAGATGACCAGGATGACTTCAGAGTTGCCGTCATTGATGTCAACAAGGTCAATGCCATCAATCCAGACGATGAGTGGTGTGCCACCCTGACGGTCAACCGATCGCGCGTCGCCTTCCGTCTGGACACCGGCGCATCCGCCAACCTGATTGCTTACTCTGCAGTCCAGGCCATGAAGGTCAAACCACTCATCACACCATCCCGGCTTAAGATGGTTGACTATAACGGGAACGTTATCCCGTCCGTAGGATCTTGCCAGCTACAGG
The DNA here is from genome assembly GCF_047496885.1 of Scyliorhinus torazame. Taxonomy (NCBI): domain Eukaryota; kingdom Metazoa; phylum Chordata; class Chondrichthyes; order Carcharhiniformes; family Scyliorhinidae; genus Scyliorhinus; species Scyliorhinus torazame. Next base: position 20,427,871 of record NC_092710.1, read on the forward strand.
TGACTCACAAGAGGTACACGGCCACACTCCCCTTCGAAGTTGTGGGCTCATCAAAGGACTCGTTACTGGGCGCACAAGCGTGTAAGGTCCTTCACCTGGTACAGCGCATCATGTCTCTCTCTCCAGATGAGATATCCGACTTCCCGGATGCTGAGTTCCACGCGAATCTCCATTCCCTCCTCGCTCACAACCAGGAGGTTTTTGAAGGCATGGGGACATTGCCACACACGTACAAGATTCGACTCAGACCGGACGCCATCCCTGTCGTTCACGCACCTCGCAGGGTTCCTGCGCCTCTCAAAGACCGCCTCAAGGCACAACTGCAGATTCTTCAGGACCAAGGGGTCCTATCCAAGGTCACGGAGCCCACGCCATGGGTCAGCTCCATGGTCTGTGTAAAGAAGCCCTCTGGCGAGCTCCGTATATGTATAGATCCAAAAGATCTGAACAACAACATCATGCGGGAACACTATCCCATCCCGAAACGAGAAGACCTCACCAGCGAGATGGCGCGAGCCAACATATTCACTAAATTGGATGCGTCCAAAGGATTCTGGCAGATCCAACTGGACCCGGCCAGCCGAAGACTATGCACATTCAACACCCCTTTTGGCAGATTCTGCTACAACCGGATGCCATTCGGCATCATTTCGGCATCTGAAGTATTCCACCGCATTATGGAGCAGATGATGGAAGGCATCGAAGGGGTACGTGTATATGTGGACGATATCATCATTTGGTCCACCACTCCGCAGGAACACATGCATCGTCTTCGACGTGTCTTCACCCGCATACGGCAAAATGGCCTGCGTCTCAACCGTGCGAAGTGTGCTTTCGGCCAGACGGAGCTGAAATTCCTCGGGGACCACATCTCAAGGTCCGGGGTCCGTCCCGATGCAGACAAGGTTAGCGCCATCACAGCCATGCCACGACCGGCTGACAAGAAGGCTGTCTTAAGATTCCTGGGCATGGTCAACTTCCTTGGGAAGTTCATTCCCAACCTGGCTTCTCATACAACAAACATGCGCCATCTCGTAAAAAAATCGACGGAATTCAACTGGCACCAGTCGCATCAGCAGGAATGGGAGGAGCTCAAGCACAAACTGGTCACGGCACCAGTGCTGGCCTTCTTTGACGCGACTCGCCCTACAAAGATCTCAACAGACGCCAGCCAATCTGGTATTGGAGCGGTACTCCTGCAAAAAGACAGCACGTCATCATGGGCCCCGGTTGCGTATGCCTCACGAGCCATGACCCCTACCGAACAGCGCTACGCGCAAATCGAAAAAGAATGCCTGGGCTTGTTAACTGGACTGGACAAGTTCCACGACTATGTGTATGGCCTGCCACGATTCACGGTCGAAACTGACCACCGCCCCCTGGTCAACATCATTAACAAAGACCTGAACGACATGACTCCTCGCCTCCAGCGCATCTTACTCAAACTCAGGAGGTACGATTTTGAACTGATCTACACTCCGGGGAAGGAACTCATAGTGGCGGACACTCTTTCCCGAGCAGTGAGCACACCACCAGATGCGGAGGGGTTCGTGCGTCAAATTGAGGCACACGTGACTCTGACAGCAGCAAATATGCCAGCTGATGATCCTTGTCTGGCCCACATACGCGCAGAGACGGCGACTGACCCTCTGCTGCAGCGAGTGATGCGCCACATGACGGAAGGGTGGCTAAAAGGGCAGTGCCCCCAGTTTTACAATGTGCGAGATGATCTCACCAATATAGACGGGGTCCTTATGAAATCGCATAGGATCGTCATTCCACACAGTGTGCGCCAGATGATTCTTCGTCAACTACACGAAGGCCACTTGGGTGTCGAAAAATGCAGACGAAGGGCCCGGGCGGCGGTATATTGGCCGGGTATTAATGAAGACATAGCCAACATGGTGCTCAACTGCACAACCTGTCAGAGGTTTCAGCCGGCGCAACCTCCGGAAACACTTCTACCACACGAGATGGTGACGTCCCCCTGGGCGAAGGTGGGTGTTGACCTATTTCACGCGCTCGGCAGAGATTACATTGTTATTATAGACTACTTCTCAAACTACCCGGAAGTCATGCCTCTCCATGATCTGACGTCGTCCGCAGTCATTGGGGCCTGCAAGGAAACGTTTGCTCGCCATGGCATTCCAAGGACTGTCATGTCAGACAATGGACCTTGTTTTGCCAGCCGTGAATGGTCGTCCTTTGCCGCAGCATATGGTTTCACTCATGTGACATCCAGCCCTCTGCATCCACAATCGAACGGGAAGGCTGAAAAGGGTGTCCACATCGCAAAGCGGCTCCTGTGCAAGGCGGCTGATGCCGGATCGGACTTTAACCTTGCCTTGCTGGCCTATCGATCGGCCCCGTTATCCACGGGCCTCTCGCCAGCGCAGCTACTAATGGGTCGCTCCCTCAGGACGACGGTACCTTCCGTCCTGGCACCGACAACAGACCATGAGGCGGTTCTTCGGGACATGCAACTGCAGCGTGATCGCCAGAAAGGTCGGTACGACACACGAGCGACGGACCTGCCCCCCCTGTCCTCCGGAGACAAAGTACGCGTCCATCAACCGTATGGTGGCTGGTCAGCACCGGCCGAAGTCCTCCGACAAGTGGCTCCCCGCTCGTTCCTGGTTCGCATGCCGGATGGTTCCGTGCGTCGCCGCAATCGGCGCGCCCTTCGCCGACTTCCACGTTCACAGCCACACAACACGCCAGATCCTCAACAGGCTTCCGAGGATGACTTTGTGGAGCTGCCGCACATCACGCCCTTTCCATCGCCACCCATGGCCATGCCTGCACAGCAGCCGGTGGTTCTTGATCCACCCTTAAGGCGGTCAACCCGAATTCGTCGCAAACCCATTAGAATGGACTTATAATACAGTTCATATGTTTAATAAGTTGGACAATTTTACATGATAACCTGTTGTTGTTTATCGTTCCAGATGTCGTCTGACTGGACAACTGTTCAAAATTTTTTTTCTTCTTCTCTCGTTCGCATTTCTGTTATGTTATGGTACAACTGGATTCATGTGACGCACTCGACATCGCCCCATGTACATAGTTCCGTCATAGACACATGCTGCACACGACACACACACACTCTTAGATGCACTCACGTCACGATCATATTTATTACCACGTAGGCACATATCTTTGTAAAAAGGGGGGATGTCATGATATTCAAACACACACATCATGATGGACACACTAACAGGCAAATCAGAGTACACAACACCACAACCAATCACAGACAAGAACACCAACCACATAAAAAGCACGAGCACGACACCTGGAGGTCAGTAGGTCTGGGGAGAAGGAAGCATGAAAGAGCTGTTGAAACACCACAAGCAGGGAGCCCCCCACGTGCAGAGTGCAAAGACCAAGTTGTAAATAGTGAGTTTAAATAAACAAGCGTTGTACCATATGCAACTGTGTTGGCTCTTCTGTGTGTTAGAACACCCAACACCACAGGGTCTGTGCGGGGTCTGTGCGGAGTCTGTGCGGGGTCTGTGTGGAGTCTGTGCGGAGTCTGTGCGGGGTCTGTGCGGAGTCTGTGCGGGGTCTGTGCGGGGTCTGTGCGGGGTCTGTGCGGAGTCTGTGCGGGGTCTGTGCGGGGTCTGTGCGGGGTCTGCGAGGAGTCTGTGCGGGGTCTGTGCGGGGTCTGTGCGGGGTCTGTGCGGGGTCTGTGCGGGGTCTGCGAGGAGTCTGTGCGGGGTCTGTGCGGGGTCTGTGCGGGGTCTGCGAGGAGTCTGCGAGGAGTCTGTGCGGGGTCTGTGCGGAGTCTGTGCGGGGTCTGTGCGGGGTCTGTGCGGGGTCTGTGCGGAGTCTGTGTGGAGTCTGTGCGGGGTCTGCGAGGAGTCTGTGCGGGGTCTGTGCGGGGCCTGTGTGGAGTCTGTGCGGGGTCTGCGAGGAGTCTGTGCGGGGTCTGTGCGGGGTCTGTGCGGGGTCTGTGCGGAGTCTGCGAAGGGTCTGCGAGGAGTCTGTGCGGAGTCTGCGAGGGGTCTGCGAGGAGTCTGTGCGGGGTCTGTGAGGGGTCTGTGCGGAGTCTGCGAGGGGTCTGCGAGGAGTCTGTGCGGAGTCTGTGCGGAGTCTGTGCGGAGTCTGTGCGGGGTCTGCGAGGAGTCTGTGCGGGGTCTGCCAGGAGTCTGTGCGGGGTCTGTGCGGGGTCTGTGCGGGGTCTGTGCGGAGTCTGTGCGGGGTCTGTGCGGGGTCTGCGAGGAGTCTGCGAGGAGTCTGTGCGGGGTCTGCGAGGAGTCTGTGCGGGGTCTGTGAGGGGTCTGTGCGGAGTCTGCGAGGGGTCTGCGAGGAGTCTGTGCGGAGTCTGTGCGGAGTCTGTGCGGAGTCTGTGCGGGGTCTGCGAGGAGTCTGTGCGGGGTCTGTGCGGGGTCTGTGCGGAGTCTGTGCGGGGTCTGTGCGGGGTCTGTGTGGAGTCTGTGCGGAGTCTGTGCGGTGTCTGCGCGGTGTCTTCGAGGAGTCTGTGCGGGGCCTGTGTGGAGTCTGTGCGGGGTCTGTGAGGGGTCTGTGCGGAGTCTGCGAGGGGTCTGCAAGGAGTCTGTGCGGAGTCTGTGCGGAGTCTGTGCGGAGTCTGTGCGGGGTCTGCGAGGAGTCTGAGCGGGGTCTGTGGCGGGGTCTGTGCGGAGTCTGTGCGGGGTCTGTGCGGGGTCTGTGTGGAGTCTGTGCGGAGTCTGTGCGGGGTCTGTGCGGAGTCTGTGCGGGGTCTGAGCGGGGTCTGCGAGGGGTCTGCGAGGGGTCTGCGCGGGGTCTGCGCGGGGTCTGTGCGGGGTCTGCGAGGAGTCTGTGCGGGGTCTGTGCGGGGTCTGTGCGGGGTCTGTGAGGGGTCTGTGCGGAGTCTGTGCGGGGTCTGTGCGGGGTCTGTGCGGGGTCTGTGAGGGGTCTGCGAGGTGTCTGTGCGGGGTCTGTGCGGGGTCTGTGCGGAGTCTGTGCGGAGTCTGTGCGGGGTCTGTGCGGAGTCTGTGCGGGGTCTGCGAGGAGTCTGTGTGGGGTCTGTGCGGGGTCTGTGCGGAGTCTGTGCGGAGTCTGTGCGGGGTCTGTGCGGGGTCTGTGCGGGGTCTGTGCGGGGTCTGTGCGGGGTCTGTGCGGAGTCTGTGCGGAGTCTGTGCGGGGTCTGTGCGGGGTCTGTGCGGGGTCTGTGCGGGGTCTGTGCGGGGTCTGTGCGGAGTCTGAGCGGGGTCTGTGCGGGGTCTGTGCGGGGTCTGTGCGGAGTCTGTGCGGGGTCTGTGCGGGGTCTGTGCGGGGTCTGTGAGGGGTCTGCGAGGAGTCTGTGCGGGGTCTGTGCGGGGTCTGTGCGGAGTCTGTGAGGGGTCTGTGCGGGGTCTGTGAGGGGTCTGTGCGGGGTCTGTGCGGGGTCTGTGCGGAGTCTGTGCGGGGTCTGTGCGGAGTCTGTGCGGAGTCTGTGCGGGGTCTGTGCGGAGTCTGTGCGGGGTCTGCGAGGAGTCTGTGCGGGGTCTGTGCGGGGTCTGTGCGGAGTCTGTGCGGGGTCTGTGTGGAGTCTGTGCGGGGTCTGCGAGGAGTCTGTGCGGGGTCTGTGCGGGGCCTGTGTGGAGTCTGTGCGGAGTCTGTGCGGGGCCTGTGTGGAGTCTGTGCGGGGTCTGTGCGGGGCCTGTGCGGAGTCTGTGCGGGGCCTGTGTGGAGTCTGTGCGGAGTCTGTGCGGGGCCTGTGCGGAGTCTGTGCGGCGTCTGTGTGGAGTCTGTGCGCGGCCTGTGCGGGGTCTGTGCGGGGTCTGCGAGGAGTCTGTGCGGAATCTGTGCGGAGTCTGTGCGGGGTCTGCGAGGAGTCTGCGAGGAGTCTGTGCGGAGTCTGCGAGGGGTCTGCGAGGAGTCTGTGCGGAGTCTGTGCGGGGTCTGTGCGGAGTCTGTGTGGAGTCTGAGCGGGGTCTGCGAGGAGTCTGTGCGGGGTCTGTGAGGAGTCTGTGCGGGGTCTGTGCGGGGTCTGCGAGGAGTCTGTGTGGAGTCTGTGCGGGGTCTGCGAGGAGTCTGTGCGGGGTCTGTGAGGGGTCTGTGCGGAGTCTGCGAGGGGTCTGTGCGGGGTCTGCGCGGGGTCTGTGCGGAGTCTGTGCGGGGTCTGTGCGGAGTCTGCGAGGAGTCTGTGCGGGGTCTGTGAGGGGTCTGTGCGGGGTCTGTGAGGGGTCTGTGCGGGGTCTGCGCGGGGTCTGTGCGGAGTCTGCGAGGGGTCTGCGAGGAGTCTGTGCGGAGTCTGTGCGGGGTCTGTGCGGAGTCTGTGTGGAGTCTGAGCGGGGTCTGCGAGGAGTCTGTGCGGGGTCTGTGAGGAGTCTGTGCGGAGTCTGTGCGGGGTCTGTGCGGGGTCTGCGAGGAGTCTGTGTGGAGTCTGTGCGGGGTCTGCGAGGAGTCTGTGCGGGGTCTGTGAGGGGTCTGTGCGGAGTCTGCGAGGGGTCTGCGAGGGGTCTGCGAGGAGTCTGTGCGGGGTCTGTGCGGGGTCTGTGCGGAGTCTGTGCGGAATCTGCGAGGGGTCTGCGAGGAGTCTGTGCGGGGTCTGTGCGGAGTCTGTGCGGAGTCTGTGCGGGGTCTGTGTGGGGTCTGCGAGGGGTCTGCGAGGGGTCTGCACGGGGTCTGCACGGAGTCTGTGCGGAGTCTGTGCGGGGTCTGTGTGGGGTCTGCGAGGGGTCTGCGAGGGGTCTGCACGGGGTCTGTGCGGAGTCTGTGCGGGGTCTGTGCGGGGTCAGTGCGGGGTCTGTGCGGGGTCTGTGCGGAGTCTGTGCGGGGTCTGTGCGGAGTCTGTGCGGGGTCAGTGCGGGGTCTGTGCGGAGTCTGTGCGGGGTCTGTGCGGGGTCTGTGCGGGGTCTGTGCAGGGTCTGTGCGAGGAGTCTGTGCGGGGTCTGCGAGGAGTCTGTGCGGGGTCTGTGCGGGGTCTGTGCGGGGTCTGTGCGAGGAGTCTGTGCGTGGTCTGCGAGGAGTTTGTGCGGGGTCTGTGCGGGGTCTGTGCGGGGTCTGTGCGGAGTCTGTGCGGGGTCTGTGTGGAGTCTGTGCGGAGTCTGTGCGGGGTCTGTGCGGAGTCTGTGCGGGGTCTGTGCGGGGTCTGTGCGGGGTCTGTGCGGAGTCTGTGCGGGGTCTGTGCGGGGTCTGTGCGGGGTCTGCGAGGAGTCTGTGCGGGGTCTGTGCGGGGTCTGTGCGGGGTCTGTGCGGGGTCTGCGAGGAGTCTGTGCGGGGTCTGTGCGGGGTCTGTGCGGGGTCTGCGAGGAGTCTGCGAGGAGTCTGTGCGGGGTCTGTGCGGAGTCTGTGCGGGGTCTGTGCGGGGTCTGTGCGGGGTCTGTGCGGAGTCTGTGTGGAGTCTGTGCGGGGTCTGCGAGGAGTCTGTGCGGGGTCTGTGCGGGGCCTGTGTGGAGTCTGTGCGGGGTCTGCGAGGAGTCTGTGCGGGGTCTGTGCGGGGCCTGTGCGGAGTCTGTGCGGGGCCTGTGTGGAGTCTGTGCGGAGTCTGTGCGGGGCCTGTGCGGAGTCTGTGCGGGGTCTGTGTGGAGTCTGTGCGCGGCCTGTGCGGGGTCTGTGCGGGGTCTGCGAGGAGTCTGTGCGGAATCTGTGCGGAGTCTGTGCGGAGTCTGTGCGGGGTCTGCGAGGAGTCTGCGAGGAGTCTGTGCGGGGTCTGCGAGGAGTCTGTGCGGGGTCTGTGCGGGGTCTGTGCGGGGTCTGTGCGGAGTCTGCGAGGGGTCTGCGAGGAGTCTGTGCGGAGTCTGTGCGGGGTCTGTGCGGGGTCTGTGCGGGGTCTGTGCGGGGTCTGTGCGGAGTCTGTGTGGAGTCTGTGCGGGGTCTGCGAGGAGTCTGTGCGGGGTCTGTGAGGAGTCTGTGCGGAGTCTGTGCGGGGTCTGTGCGGGGTCTGCGAGGAGTCTGTGTGGAGTCTGTGCGGGGTCTGCGAGGAGTCTGTGCGGGGTCTGTGAGGGGTCTGTGCGGAGTCTGCGAGGGGTCTGCGAGGGGTCTGCGAGGAGTCTGTGCGGGGTCTGTGCGGAGTCTGTGCGGAATCTGCGAGGGGTCTGCGAGGAGTCTGTGCGGGGTCTGTGCGGAGTCTGTGCGGAGTCTGTGCGGGGTCTGTGTGGGGTCTGCGAGGGGTCTGCGAGGGGTCTGCACGGGGTCTGCACGGAGTCTGTGCGGAGTCTGTGCGGGGTCTGTGTGGGGTCTGCGAGGGGTCTGCGAGGGGTCTGCACGGGGTCTGTGCGGAGTCTGTGCGGGGTCTGTGCGGGGTCTGTGCGGGGTCAGTGCGGGGTCTGTGCGGGGTCTGTGCGGGGTCTGTGCGGAGTCTGTGCGGGGTCTGTGCGGAGTCTGTGCGGGGTCAGTGCGGGGTCTGTGCGGAGTCTGTGCGGGGTCTGTGCGGGGTCTGTGCGGGGTCTGTGCGGGGTCTGTGCGAGGAGTCTGTGCGGGGTCTGCGAGGAGTCTGTGCGGGGTCTGTGCGGGGTCTGTGCGGGGTCTGTGCGGGGTCTGTGCGAGGAGTCTGTGCGTGGTCTGCGAGGAGTTTGTGCGGGGTCTGTGCGGGGTCTGTGCGGGGTCTGTGCGGAGTCTGTGCGGGGTCTGTGTGGAGTCTGTGCGGAGTCTGTGCGGGGTCTGTGCGGAGTCTGTGCGGGGTCTGTGCGGGGTCTGTGCGGGGTCTGTGCGGAGTCTGTGCGGGGTCTGTGCGGGGTCTGTGCGGGGTCTGCGAGGAGTCTGTGCGGGGTCTGTGCGGGGTCTGTGCGGGGTCTGTGCGGGGTCTGCGAGGAGTCTGTGCGGGGTCTGTGCGGGGTCTGTGCGGAGTCTGTGCGGGGTCAGTGCGGTGTCTGTGCGGAGTCTGTGCGGGGTCTGTGCGGGGTCTGCGAGGAGTCTGTGCGGGGTCTGTGCGGGGTCTGTGCGGGGTCTGTGCGGAGTCTGTGCGGGGTCTGTGTGGAGTCTGTGCGGAGTCTGTGCGGGGTCTGTGCGGAGTCTGTGCGGGGTCTGTGCGGTGTCTGTGTGGAGTCTGTGCGGAGTCTGTGCGGGGTCTGTGCGGGGTCTGCGAGGAGTCTGTGCGGTGTCTGTGTGGAGTCTGTGAGGGGTCTGCGAGGGGTCTGTGCGGGGTCTGCGAGGAGTCTGTGCGGGGTCTGTGTGGAGTCTGTGAGGGGTCTGCGAGTGGTCTGTGCGGGGTCTGTGCGGGGTCTGTGCGGAGTCTGTGCGGGGTCTGCGAGGGGTCTGTGCGGGGTCTGCGAGGAGTCTGTGCGGGGTCTGTGTGGAGTCTGTGAGGGGTCTGCGAGGGGTCTGTGCGGGGTCTGCGAGGAGTCTGTGCGGGGTCTGTGTGGAGTCTGTGAGGGGTCTGCGAGGGGTCTGTGCGGGGTCTGCGAGGAGTCTGTGCGGGGTCTGTGTGGAGTCTGTGAGGGGTCTGCGAGTGGTCTGTGCAGGGTCTGTGCGGAGTCTGTGCGGGGTCTGTGCGGGGTCTGTGCGGTGTCTGTGAGGGGTCTGTGCGGGGTCTGTGCGGGGTCTGTGCGGGGTCTGTGCGGGGTCTGTGCGGGGTCTGTGCGGTGTCTGTGCGGGGTCTGTGCGGGGTCTGTGCGGGGTCTGTGCGGGGTCTGTGCGGGGTCTGCGAGGGGTCTGTGTGGAGTCTGTGCGGTGTCTGTGTGGAGTCTGTGAGGGGTCTGCGAGGGGTCTGTGCGGGGTCTTCGAGGAGTCTGTGCGGGGTCTGTGCGGGGTCTGTGCGGGGTCTGTGCGGGGTCTGTGCGGGGTCTGTGCGGGGTCTGTGCGGGGTCTGTGCGGGGTCTGTGCGGTGTCTGTGCGGGGTCTGTGCGGGGTCTGTGCGGGGTCTGTGCGGGGTCTGCGAGGGGTCTGTGCGGGGTCTGTGCGGGGTCTGTGCGGTGTCTGTGTGGAATCTGTGCGGAGTCTGTGCGCAGTCTGTGCGGGGTCTGTGCGGAGTCTGTGCGGTGTCTGTGCGGGGCCTGCGAGGAGTCTGTGCGGAGTCTGTGCGGAGTCTGTGCGCAGTCTGTGCGGGGCCTGTGTGGAGTCTGTGCGGGGTCTGTGCGGAGTCTGTGCGGAGTCTGTGCGGAGTCTGTGCGGGGTCTGTGCGGGGTCTGTGCGGAGTCTGTGCGGTGTCTGTGCGGGGTCTGTGCGGGGTCTGTGCGGGTTGTGTGCGGGGTCTGTGCGGGGTCTGTGCGGGGTCTGTGCGGAGTCTGTGCGGAGTCTGTGCGGGGTCTGTGCGGAGTCTGTGCGGGGTCTGTGCGGGGTCTGTGCGGGGTCTGTGCGGGGTCTGTGCGGAGTCTGTGCGGGGTCTGCGAGGAGTCTGTGCGGAATCTGTGCGCAGTCTGTGCGGGGTCTGTGCGGAATCTGTGCGGAGTCTGTGCGGAGTCTGTGCGGGGTCTGTGCGGGGTCTGTGCGGAGTCTGTGCGGAGTCTGTGCGGAGTCTGTGCGCAGTCTGTGCGGGGTCTGTGCGGAGTCTGTGCGGTGTCTGTGCGGTGTCTGTGCGGGGTCTGCGAGGAGTCTGTGCGGAGTCTGTGCGGGGTCTGTGCGGGGTCTGCGAGGAGTCTGTGCGGGGTCTGTGCGGGGTCTGTGCGGGGTCTGTGCGGAGTCTGTGCGGAGTCTGTGCGGAGTCTGTGCGGAGTCTGTGCGCAGTCTGTGCGGGGTCTGTGCGGAGTCTGTGCGGTGTCTGTGCGGGGTCTGCGAGGAGTCTGTGCGGGGTCTGTGCGGGGTCTGTGCGGGGTCTGTGTGGAGTCTGTGTGGAGTCTGTGCGGGGTCTGCGAGGAGTCTGTGCGGGGTCTGCGAGGAGTCTGTGCGGTGTCTGTGCGGGGTCTGTGCGGAGTCTGTGTGGGGTCTTTGTGGGGTCTTTGTGGGGTCTGTGCGGAGTCTGTGCGGAGTCTGTGCGGGGTCTGTGCGGGGTCTGTGCGGAGTCTGTGCGGAGTCTGTGCGGGGTCTGTGCGGGGTCTGTGAGGGGTCTGTGCGGGGTCTGTGCGGAATCTGTGCGGGGTCTGTGCGGAGTCTGTGTGGAGTCTGTGTGGAGTCTGTGCGGGGTCTGTGCGGGGTCTGTGCGGGGTCTGTGCGGGGTCTGTGCGGGGTCTGCGAGGAGTCTGTGCGGGGTCTGTGCGGGGCCTGTGTGGAGTCTGTGCGGGGTCTGTGCGGGGTCTGTGCGGGGTCTGCGAGGAGTCTGTGCGGGGTCTGTGCGGGGCCTGTGCGGAGTCTGTGCGGGGTCTGTGCGTGGTCTGCGAGGAGTCTGTGCGGGGTCTGTGCGGGGTCGGTCAGTGCGGGGTCTGTGCGGGGTCTGTGCGGGGTCTGTGCGGGGTCTGTGTGGAGTCTGTGCGGGGTCTGTGCGGAGTCTGTGCGGAGTCTGTGCGGGGTCAGTGCGGGGTCTGTGCGGGGTCTGTGCGGGGTCTGTGCGGGGTCTGTGCGGGGTCTGTGCGGGGTCTGTGCGTGGTCTCTGCGGGGTCTGTGCGGGGTCGGTCTGTGCGGGGTCTGTGCGGGGTCTGTGCGGGGTCTGTGCGGGGTCTGTGCGGGGTCTGTGCGGGGTCTGTGAGGGGTCTGTGTGGAGTCTGTGCGGAGTCTGTGCGGGGTCTGTGCGGGGTCTGTGCGGAGTCTGTGCGGGGTCTGTGCGGGGTCTGTGCGGGGTCTGTGCGGGGTCTGTGCGGGGTCTGCGAGGGGTCTGTGCGGAGTCTGTGTGGAGTCTGTGCGGGGTCTGTGTGGAGTCTGTGCGGAGTCTGTGCGGGGTCTGTGCGGAGTCTGTGCGGAGCCTGTGCGGAATCTGTGCGGAATCTGTGCGGAGTCTGTGCGGGGTCTGTGCGGAATCTGTGCGGAGTCTGTGCGGGGTCTGTGCGGGGTCTGCGAGGAGTCTGTGCGGGGTCTGTGCGGGGCCTGTGTGGAGTCTGTGCGGGGTCTGCGAGGAGTCTGTGCGGGGTCTGTGCGGAGTCTGTGCGGAGTCTGTGCGGAGTCTGTGCGGGGTCTGCGAGGAGTCTGTGCGGGGTCTGTGCGGAGTCTGTGCGGAGTCTGTGCGGGGTCTGTGCGGAGTCTGTGCGGAGTCTGTGCGGGGTCTGTGCGGAGTCTGTGCGGGGCCTGTGCGGAGTCTGTGCGGGGTCTGTGCGGGGTCTGTGCGGGGTCTGTGCGGAGTCTGTGCGGAGTCTGTGCGCAGTCTGTGCGGGGTCTGCGAGGAGTCTGTGCGGAGTCTGTGCGGGGTCTGTGCGGGGTCTGTGCGGAGTCTGTGCGGGGTCTGTGCGGGGTCTGTGCGGGGTCTGTGCGGGGTCTGTGCGGGGTCTGTGCGGGGTCTGTGCGGAGTCTGTGCGGAGTCTGTGTGGAGTCTGTGCGGGGTCTGTGTGGGGTCTGTGCGGGGTCTGTGCGGGGTCTGTGCGGAGTCTGTGTGGAGTCTGTGCGGGGTCTGTACGGGGTCTGTGCGGGGTCTGTGCGGGGTCTGTGCGGGGTCTGTGCGGGGTCTGTGCGGAGTCTGTGCGGGGTCTGCGAGGGGTCTGCGAGGAGTCTGCGAGGAGTCTGTGCGGGGTCTGTGTGGGGTCTGTGCGGGGTCTGTGCGGAGTCTGTGCGGGGTCTGCGAGGAGTCTGTGCGGAGTCTGTGCGGAATCTGTGCGGAGTCTGTGCGGAGTCTGTGCGGGGTCTGTGCGGGGTCTGTGCGGAGTCTGTGCGGGGTCTGCGAGGAGTCTGTGCGGAGTCTGTGCGGGGTCTGCGAGGGGTCTGTGCGGAGTCTGTGCGGAATCTGTGCGGAGTCTGTGCGGAGTCTGTGCGGAGTCTGTGCGGAGTCTGTGCGGTGTCTGTGCGGGGTCTGTGCGGGGTCTGCGAGGTGTCTGCGAGGGGTTTGTGCGGAATCTGTGCGGAGTCTGTGCGGGGTCTGTGCGGGGTCTGTGCGGGGTCTGTGCGGGGTCTGTGCGGGGTCTGCGAGGGGTCTGTGCGGGGTCTGCGAGGAGTCTGTGCGGGGTCTGTGCGGGGTCTGTGCGGGGTCTGCGAGGGGTCTGTGCGGAGTCTGTGCGGAGTCTGTGCGGAATCTGTGCGGAGTCTGTGCGGGGTCTGTGCGGAGTCTGTGCGGAGTCTGTGTGGAGTCTGTGCGGGGTCTGTGCGGAGTCTGTGCGGAGTCTGTGCGGGGCCTGTGTGGAGTCTGTGCGGAGTCTGTGCGGAGTCTGTGAGGGGTCTGTGCGGGGTCTGTGAGGGGTCTGTGCGGGGTCTGTGAGGGGTCTGTGCGGGGTCTGTGAGGGGTCTGTGCGGAGTCTGTGCGGGGTCTGTGCGGGGTCTGCGAGGAGTCTGTGCGGGGTCTGTGCGGGGCCTGTGTGGAGTCTGTGCGGAGTCTGTGCGGAGTCTGTGCGGGGTCTGCGAGGAGTCTGTGCGGGGTCTGTGCGGGGTCTGCGAGGAGTCTGTGCGGGGTCTGTGCGGGGTCTGTGCGGAGTCTGTGCGGAGTCTGTGCGGAGTCTGTGCGGGGTCTGCGAGGAGTCTGTGCGGGGTCTGTGCGGGGCCTGTGTGGAGTCTGTGAGGGGTCTGTGCGGGGTCTGTGCGGGGTCTGTGCGGAGTCTGTGCGGGGTCTGTGTGGAGTCTGTGCGGGGTCTGCGAGGAGTCTGTGCGGGGTCTGTGCGGGGCCTGTGTGGGGTCTGTGCGGGGTCTGTGTGGAGTCTGTGAGGGGTCTGTGCGGGGTCTGTGCGGAGTCTGTGCGGGGTCTGTGTGGAGTCTGTGCGGGGTCTGCGAGGAGTCTGTGCGGGGTCTGTGCGGGGCCTGTGTGGGGTCTGTGCGGGGTCTGTGTGGAGTCTGTGAGGGGTCTGTGCGGGGTCTGTGCGGGGTCTGTGCGGGGTCTGTGCGGAGTCTGTGTGGAGTCTGTGCGGGGTCTGCGAGGAGTCTGTGCGGGGTCTGTGCGGGGCCTGTGTGGGGTCTGTGCGGGGTCTGTGCGGGGTCTGCGAGGAGTCTGTGTGGGGTCTGTGCGGGGCCTGTGAGGGGTCTGTGCGGGGTCTGTGCGGGGTCTGTGCGGGGTCTGCGAGGAGTCTGTGCGGGGTCTGTGCGGGGCCTGTGAGGGGTCTGTGTGGAGTCTGTGCGGGGTCTGCGAGGAGTCTGTGCGGGGTCTGTGCGGGGCCTGTGCGGGGTCTGTGCGGGGCCTGTGCGGTGTCTGTGCGGGGTCTGTGCGGGGTCTGTGCGGGGTCTGTGCGGGGTCTGTGCGGAGTCTGTGCGGGGTCTGTGCGGGGTCTGTGCGGGGTCTGCGAGGAGTCTGTGCGGGGTCTGTGCGGGGTCTGTGCGGGGTCTGCGAGGAGTCTGTGCGGGGTCTGTGCGGGGCCTGTGCGGGGTCTGTGCGGGGCCTGTGCGGGGTCTGTGCGGGGTCTGTGCGGGGTCTGTGCGGAGTCTGTGCGGGGTCTGTGTGGAGTCTGTGCGGGGTCTGCGAGGAGTCTGTGCGGGGTCTGTGCGGGGCCTGTGTGGGGTCTGTGCGGGGTCTGTGCGGGGTCTGCGAGGAGTCTGTGCGTAGTCTGTGCGGAGTCTGTGCGGGGTCTGTGCGGAGTCTGTGCGGAGTCTGTGCGGGGTCTGTGCGGGGTCTGTGCGGGGTCTGTGCGGGGTCTGTGCGGGGTCTGTGTGGTGTCTGTGCGGGGTCTGCGAGGAGTCTGTGCGGGGTCTGTGCGGGGCCTGTGTGGAGTCTGTGCGGGGTCTGCGAGGAGTCTGTGCGGAGTCTGTGCGGGGCCTGTGCGGAGTCTGTGCGGGGCCTGTGCGGGGTCTGTGCGGGGTCTGCGAGGAGTCTGTGCGGGGTCTGTGCGGGGTCTGTGCGGAGTCTGTGCGGGGTCTGTGTGGGGTCTGTGCGGGGTCTGTGCGGGGTCTGTGCGGGTTCTGTGCGGGGTCTGTGCGGAGTCTGTGCGGGGTCTGCGAGGGGTCTGCGAGGAGTCTGTGCGGGGTCTGTGTGGGGTCTGTGCGGGGTCTGTGCGGAGTCTGTGCGGGGTCTGCGAGGAGTCTGTGCGGAGTCTGTGCGGAATCTGTGCGGAGTCTGTGCGGAGTCTGTGCGGGGTCTGTGCGGGGTGTGTGCGGAGTCTGTGCGGGGTCTGCGAGGAGTCTGTGCGGAGTCTGTGCGGGGTCTGCGAGGGGTCTGTGCGGAGTCTGTGCGGAATCTGTGCGGAGTCTGTGCGGAGTCTGTGCGGAGTCTGTGCGGAGTCTGTGCGGGGTCTGCGAGGGGTCTGCGAGGGTTTTGTGCGGAATCTGTGCGGAGTCTGTGCGGGGTCTGTGCGGGGTCTGTGCGGGGTCTGTGCGGGGTCTGCGAGGGGTCTGTGCGGGGTCTGCGAGGAGTCTGTGCGGGGTCTGTGCGGGGTCTGTGCGGGGTCTGCGAGGGGTCTGTGCGGAGTCTGTGCGGAGTCTGTGCGGAATCTGTGCGGAGTCTGTGCGGGGTCTGTGCGGAGTCTGTGCGGAGTCTGTGTGGAGTCTGTGCGGGGTCTGTGCGGAGTCTGTGCGGAGTCTGTGCGGGGCCTGTGTGGAGTCTGTGCGGAGTCTGTGCGGAGTCTGTGAGTGGTCTGTGCGGGGTCTGTGAGGGGTCTGTGCGGGGTCTGTGAGGGGTCTGTGCGGGGTCTGTGAGGGGTCTGTGCGGAGTCTGTGCGGGGTCTGTGCGGGGTCTGCGAGGAGTCTGTGCGGGGTCTGTGCGGGGCCTGTGTGGAGTCTGTGCGGAGTCTGTGCGGCGTCTGTGCGGGGTCTGCGAGGAGTCTGTGCGGGGTCTGTGCGGGGTCTGCGAGGAGTCTGTGCGGGGTCTGTGCGGGGTCTGTGCGGAGTCTGTGCGGAGTCTGTGCGGAGTCTGTGCGGGGTCTGCGAGGAGTCTGTGCGGGGTCTGTGCGGGGCCTGTGTGGGGTCTGTGAGGGGTCTGTGCGGGGTCTGTGCGGGGTCTGTGCGGAGTCTGTGCGGGGTCTGTGTGGAGTCTGTGCGGGGTCTGCGAGGAGTCTGTGCGGGGTCTGTGCGGGGCCTGTGTGGGGTCTGTGCGGGGTCTGTGTGGAGTCTGTGAGGGGTCTGTGAGGGGTCTGTGCGGGGTCTGTGCGGGGTCTGTGCGGAGTCTGTGCGGGGTCTGTGTGGAGTCTGTGCGGGGTCTGCGAGGAGTCTGTGCGGGGTCTGTGCGGGGCCTGTGTGGGGTCTATGCGGGGTCTGTGTGGAGTCTGTGAGGGGTCTGTGCGGGGTCTGTGCGGGGCCTGTGTGGGGTCTGTGCGGGGTCTGTGTGGAGTCTGTGAGGGATCTGTGCGGGGTCTGTGTGGAGTCTGTGTGGAGTCTGTGCGGGGTCTGTGCGGAGTCTGTGCGGGGTCTGCGAGGAGTCTGTGCGGGGTCTGTGCGGGGCCTGTGTGGGGTCTGTGCGGGGTCTGTGTGGAGTCTGTGAGGGGTCTGTGCGGGGTCTGTGCGGGGTCTGTGCGGGGTCTGTGCGGAGTCTGTGTGGAGTCTGTGCGGGGTCTGCGAGGAGTCTGTGCGGGGTCTGTGCGGGGCCTGTGTGGGGTCTGTGCGGGGTCTGTGCGGGGTCTGCGAGGAGTCTGTGTGGGGTCTGTGCGGGGCCTGTGAGGGGTCTGTGCGGGGTCTGTGCGGGGTCTGCGAGGAGTCTGTGCGGGGTCTGTGCGGGGCCTGTGAGGGGTCTGTGTGGAGTCTGTGCGGGGTCTGCGAGGAGTCTGTGCGGGGTCTGTGCGGGGCCTGTGCGGGGTCTGTGCGGGGCCTGTGCGGTGTCTGTGCGGGGTCTGTGCGGGGTCTGTGCGGGGTCTGTGCGGAGTCTGTGCGGGGTCTGTGCGGGGTCTGTGCGGGGTCTGCGAGGAGTCTGTGCGGGGTCTGTGCGGGGTCTGTGCGGGGTCTGCGAGGAGTCTGTGCGGGGTCTGTGCGGGGCCTGTGCGGGGTCTGTGCGGGGCCTGTGCGGGGTCTGTGCGGGGTCTGTGCGGAGTCTGTGCGGGGTCTGTGTGGAGTCTGTGCGGGGTCTGCGAGGAGTCTGTGCGGGGTCTGTGCGGGGCCTGTGTGGGGTCTGTGCGGGGTCTGTGCGGGGTCTGCGAGGAGTCTGTGCGTAGTCTGTGCGGAGTCTGTGCGGGGTCTGTGCGGAGTCTGTGCGGAGTCTGTGCGGGGTCTGTGCGGGGTCTGTGCGGGGTCTGTGCGGGGTCTGTGTGGAGTCTGTGCGGGGTCTGCGAGGAGTCTGTGCGGGGTCTGTGCGGGGCCTGTGTGGAGTCTGTGCGGGGTCTGCGAGGAGTCTGTGCGGAGTCTGTGCGGGGCCTGTGTGGAGTCTGTGCGGGGCCTGTGCGGGGTCTGTGCGGGGTCTGCGAGGAGTCTGTGCGGGGTCTGTGCGGGGCCTGTGTGGAGTCTGTGCGGGGTCTGCGAGGAGTCTGTGCGGGGTCTGTGCGGAGTCTGTGCGGAGTCTGTGCGGAGTCTGCGCGGGGTCTGCGAGGAGTCTGTGCGGAGTCTGCGAGGAGTCTGTGCGGGGTCTGTGCGGGGCCTGTGTGGAGTCTGTGCGGGGTCTGCGAGGAGTCTGTGCGGGGTCTGTGCGGGGTCTGTGCGGGGTCTGTGCGGAGTCTGCGAGGGGTCTGCGAGGAGTCTGTGCGGAGTCTGTGCGGAGTCTGTGCGCAGTCTGTGCGGGGTCTGCGAGGAGTCTGTGCGGAGTCTGTGCGGGGTCTGTGCGGGGTCTGTGCGGAGTCTGTGCGGGGTCTGTGCGGGGTCTGTGCGGGGTCTGTGCGGGGTCTGTGCGGGGTCTGTGCGGGGTCTGTGCGGAGTCTGTGCGGAGTCTGTGTGGAGTCTGTGCGGGGTCTGTGTGGGGTCTGTGCGGGGTCTGTGCGGGGTCTGTGCGGAGTCTGTGTGGAGTCTGTGCGGGGTCTGTACGGGGTCTGTGCGGGGTCTGTGCGGGGTCTGTGCGGAGTCTGTGCGGGGTCTGTGCGGGGTCTGCGAGGAGTCTGCGAGGAGTCTGTGCGGGGTCTGCGAGGAGTCTGTGCGGGGTCTGTGCGGGGCCTGTGTGGAGTCTGTGCGGGGTCTGTGAGGGGTCTGTGCGGAGTCTGCGAGGGGTCTGCGAGGAGTCTGTGCGGAGTCTGTGCGGAGTCTGTGCGGGGTCTGCGAGGAGTCTGTGCGGGGTCTGTGCGGGGTCTGTGCGGAGTCTGTGCGGGGTCTGTGCGGGGTCTGTGTGGAGTCTGTGCGGAGTCTGTGCGGGGTCTGTGCGGAGTCTGTGCGGGGTCTGTGCGGGGTCTGCGAGGGGTCTGCGAGGGGTCTGCGCGGGGTCTGCGTGGGGTCTGCGTGGGGTCTGCGCGGGGTCTGTGCGGGGTCTGCGAGGAGTCTGTGTGGGGTCTGTGCGGGGTCTGTGCGGGGTCTGTGCGGGGTCTGTGCGGGGTCTGCGAGGGGTCTGTGCGGGGTCTGCGAGGAGTCTGTGCGGGGTCTGTGCGGGGTCTGTGCGGGGTCTGCGAGGGGTCTGTGCGGAGTCTGTGCGGAGTCTGTGCGGAGTCTGTGCGGAATCTGTGCGGAGTCTGTGCGGGGTCTGTGCGGAGTCTGTGCGGAGTCTGTGTGGAGTCTGTGCGGGGTCTGTGCGGAGTCTGTGCGGGGCCTGTGTGGAGTCTGTGCGGAGTCTGTGCGGAGTCTGTGAGGGGTCTGTGCGGGGTCTGTGAGGGGTCTGTGCGGGGTCTGTGAGGGGTCTGTGCGGGGTCTGTGAGGGGTCTGTGCGGAGTCTGTGCGGGGTCTGTGCGGGGTCTGCGAGGAGTCTGTGCGGGGTCTGTGCGGGGCCTGTGTGGAGTCTGTGCGGAGTCTGTGCGGAGTCTGTGCGGGGTCTGCGAGGAGTCTGTGCGGGGTCTGTGCGGGGTCTGCGAGGAGTCTGTGCGGGGTCTGTGCGGGGTCTGTGCGGAGTCTGTGCGGAGTCTGTGCGGGGTCTGCGAGGAGTCTGTGCGGGGTCTGTGCGGGGCCTGTGTGGAGTCTGTGAGGGGTCTGTGCCGGGTCTGTGCGGGGTCTGTGCGGAGTCTGTGCGGGGTCTGTGTGGAGTCTGTGCGGGGTCTGCGAGGAGTCTGTGCGGGGTCTGTGCGGGGCCTGTGTGGGGTCTGTGCGGGGTCTGTGTGGAGTCTGTGAGGGGTCTGTGCGGGGTCTGTGCGGGGTCTGTGCGGAGTCTGTGCGGGGTCTGTGTGGAGTCTGTGCGGGGTCTGCGAGGAGTCTGTGCAGGGTCTGTGCGGGGCCTGTGTGGGGTCTATGCGGGGTCTGTGTGGAGTCTGTGAGGGGTCTGTGCGGGGTCTGTGCGGGGCCTGTGTGGGGTCTGTGCGGGGTCTGTGTAGAGTCTGTGAGGGGTCTGTGCGGGGTCTGTGTGGAGTCTGTGTGGAGTCTGTGCGGGGTCTGTGCGGAGTCTGTGCGGGGTCTGCGATGAGTCTGTGCGGGGTCTGTGCGGGGCCTGTGTGGGGTCTGTGCGGGGTCTGTGTGGAGTCTGTGAGGGGTCTGTGCGGGGTCTGTGCGGGGTCTGTGCGGGGTCTGTGCGGAGTCTGTGTGGAGTCTGTGCGGGGTCTGCGAGGAGTCTGTGCGGGGTCTGTGCGGGGCCTGTGTGGGGTCTGTGCGGGGTCTGTGCGGGGTCTGCGAGGAGTCTGTGCGGGGTCTCTGCGGGGCCTGTGAGGGGTCTGTGCGGGGTCTGTGCGGGGTCTGCGAGGAGTCTGTGCGGGGTCTGTGCGGGGCCTGTGAGGGGTCTGTGTGGAGTCTGTGCGGGGTCTGCGAGGAGTCTGTGCGGGGTCTGTGCGGGGCCTGTGCGGTGTCTGTGCGGGGTCTGTGCGGGGTCTGTGCGGGGTCTGTGCGGGGTCTGTGCGGGGTCTGTGCGGAGTCTGTGCGGGGTCTGTGCGGGGTCTGTGCGGGGTCTGCGAGGAGTCTGTGCGGGGTCTGTGCGGGGTCTGTGCGGGGTCTGCGAGGAGTCTGTGCGGGGTCTGTGCGGGGCCTGTGCGGTGTCTGTGCGGGGTCTGTGCGGGGTCTGTGCGGAGTCTGTGCGGGGTCTGTGTGGAGTCTGTGCGGGGTCTGCGAGGAGTCTGTGCGGGGTCTGTGCGGGGCCTGTGTGGGGTCTGTGCGGGGTCTGTGCGGGGTCTGCGAGGAGTCTGTGCGTAGTCTGTGCGGAGTCTGTGCGGGGTCTGTGCGGAGTCTGTGCGGAGTCTGTGCGGGGTCTGTGCGGGGTCTGTGCGGGGTCTGTGCGGGGTCTGTGCGGGGTCTGTGCGGGGTCTGTGCGGGGTCTGCGAGGAGTCTGTGCGGGGTCTGTGCGGGGCCTGTGTGGAGTCTGTGCGGGGTCTGCGAGGAGTCTGTGCGGAGTCTGTGCGGGGCCTGTGTGGAGTCTGTGCGGGGCCTGTGCGGGGTCTGTGCGGGGTCTGCGAGGAGTCTGTGCGGGGTCTGTGCGGGGTCTGTGCGGGGTCTGCGAGGAGTCTGTGCGGAATCTGTGCGGAGTCTGTGCGGAGTCTGTGCGGGGTCTGTGCGGGGTCTGCGAGGAGTCTGCGAGGAGTCTGTGCGGAGTCTGCGAGGAGTCTGTGCGGGGTCTGTGCGGGGCCTGTGTGGAGTTTGTGCGGGGTCTGCGAGGAGTCTGTGCGGGGTCTGTGCGGGGTCTGTGCGGGGTCTGTGCGGAGTCTGCGAGCGGTCTGCGAGGAGTCTGTGCGGAGTCTGCGAGGGGTCTGCGAGGAGTCTGTGCGGGGTCTGTGAGGGGTCTGTGCGGAGTCTGCGAGGGGTCTGCGAGGAGTCTGTACGGAGTCTGTGCGGGGTCTGCGAGGAGTCTGTGCGGGGTCTGCGAGGAGTCTGTGCGCGGTCTGTGCGGGGTCTGTGCGGGGTCTGTGCGGAGTCTGTGCGGGGTCTGTGCGGGGTCTGTGTGGAGTCTGTGCGGAGTCTGTGCGGGGTCTGTGCGGAGTCTGTGCGGGGTCTGTGCGGGGTCTGTGCGGGGTCTGTGCGGGGTCTGCGAGGAGTCTGTGCGGAGTCTGTGCGGAGTCTGTGCGGGGTCTGTGCGGGGTCTGCGAGGAGTCTGCGAGGAGTCTGTGCGGGGTCTGC
Organism: Scyliorhinus torazame; assembly: GCF_047496885.1. Classification (NCBI taxonomy): domain Eukaryota; kingdom Metazoa; phylum Chordata; class Chondrichthyes; order Carcharhiniformes; family Scyliorhinidae; genus Scyliorhinus; species Scyliorhinus torazame. The sequence continues at coordinate 20,448,730 of NC_092710.1, forward strand.
GAGGAGTCTGTGCGGGGTCTGTGCGGGGCCTGTGTGGAGTCTGTGCGGGGTCTGTGAGGGGTCTGTGCGGAGTCTGCGAGGGGTCTGCGAGGAGTCTGTGCGGAGTCTGTGCGGAGTCTGTGCGGAGTCTGTGCGGGGTCTGCGAGGAGTCTGTGCGGGGTCTGTGCGGGGTCTGTGTGGAGTCTGTGCGGAGTCTGTGCGGGGTCTGTGCGGAGTCTGTGCGGGGTCTGTGCGGGGTCTGCGAGGGGTCTGCGAGGGGTCTGCGCGGGGTCTGCGCGGGGTCTGCGCGGGGTCTGTGCGGGGTCTGCGAGGAGTCTGTGTGGGGTCTGTGCGGGGTCTGTGCGGGGTCTGTGCGGGGTCTGTGCGGAGTCTGTGCGGAGTCTGTGCGGGGTCTGTGCGGGGTCTGTGCGGGGTCTGCGCGGGGTCTGTGCGGGGTCTGCGAGGAGTCTGTGTGGGGTCTGTATGGGGTCTGTGCGGGGTCTGTGCGGGGTCTGTGCGGAGTCTGTGCGGGGTCTGTGCGGGGTCTGTGCGGGGTCTGTGCGGGGTCTGTGCGGAGTCTGTGCGGCGTCTGTGCGGGGTCTGTGCGGGGTCTGTGCGGGGTCTGTGCGGGGTCTGTGCGGAGTCTGTGCGGAGTCTGAGCGGGGTCTGTGCGGGGTCTGTGCGGGGTCTGTGCGGGGTCTGTGCGGGGTCTGTGCGGAGTCTGTGCGGAGTCTGTGCGGGGTCTGTGCGGGGTCTGTGAGGGGTCTGCGAGGAGTCTGTGCGTAGTCTGTGCGGGGTCTGTGCGGAGTCTGTGAGGGGTCTGTGCGGGGTCTGTGAGGGGTCTGTGCGGGGTCTGTGCGGGGTCTGTGCGGAGTCTGTGTGGGGTCTGTGCGGAGTCTGTGCGGAGTCTGTGCGGAGTCTGTGCGGGGTCTGTGCGGGGTCTGCGAGGAGTCTGCGCGGGGTATGTGCGGGGTCTGTGCGGGGTCTGTGCGGAGTCTGTGTGGAGTCTGTGCGGGGTCTGCGAGGAGTCTGTGCGGGGTCTGCGAGGAGTCTGTGCGGGGTCTGTGCAGGGCCTGTGTGGGGTCTGTGCGGGGTCTGTGCGGGGTCTGCGAGGAGTCTGTGCGTAGTCTGTGCGGAGTCTGTGCGGGGTCTGTGCGGAGTCTGTGCGGAGTCTGTGCGGGGTCTGTGCGGGGTCTGTGCGGGGTCTGTGCGGGGTCTGTGCGGGGTCTGTGTGGAGTCTGTGCGGGGTCTGCGAGGAGTCTGTGCGGCGTCTGTGCGGGGCCTGTGTGGAGTCTGTGCGGGGTCTGCGAGGAGTCTGTGCGGAGTCTGTGCGGGGCCTGTGTGGAGTCTGTGCGGGGTCTGTGCGGGGTCTGCGAGGAGTCTGTGCGGGGTCTGTGCGGGGTCTGTGCGGGGTCTGTGCGGAATCTGTGCGGAGTCTGTGCGGAGTCTGTGCGGGGTCTGTGCGGGGTCTGCGAGGAGTCTGCGAGGAGTCTGTGCGGAGTCTGCGAGGAGTCTGTGCGGGGTCTGTGCGGGGCCTGTGTGGAGTTTGTGCGGGGTCTGCGAGGAGTCTGTGCGGGGTCTGTGCGGGGTCTGTGCGGGGTCTGTGCGGAGTCTGCGAGGGGTCTGCGAGGAGTCTGTGCGGAGTCTGCGAGGGGTCTGCGAGGAGTCTGTGCGGGGTCTGTGAGGGGTCTGTGCGGAGTCTGCGAGGGGTCTGCGAGGAGTCTGTGCGGAGTCTGTACGGAGTCTGTGCGGGGTCTGCGAGGAGTCTGTGCGGGGTCTGCGAGGAGTCTGTGCGCGGTCTGTGCGGGGTCTGTGCGGGGTCTGTGCGGAGTCTGTGCGGGGTCTGTGCGGGGTCTGTGTGGAGTCTGTGCGGAGTCTGTGCGGGGTCTGTGCGGAGTCTGTGCGGGGTCTGTGCGGAGTCTGTGCGGGGTCTGTGCGGGGTCTGTGCGGGGTCTGTGCGGGGTCTGTGCGGGGTCTGTGCGGGGTCTGCGAGGAGTCTGTGCGGAGTCTGTGCGGGGTCTGTGCGGGGTCTGCGAGGAGTCTGCGAGGAGTCTGTGCGGGGTCTGCGAGGAGTCTGTGCGGGGTCTGTGCGGGGCCTGTGTGGAGTCTGTGCGGGGTCTGTGAGGGGTCTGTGCGGAGTCTGTGAGGGGTCTGCGAGGAGTCTGTGCGGAGTCTGTGCGGAGTCTGTGCGGAGTCTGTGCGGGGTCTGCGAGGAGTCTGTGCGGGGTCTGTGCGGGGTCTGTGTGGAGTCTGTGCGGATTCTGTGCGGGGTCTGTGCGGGGTCTGCGAGGAGTCTGTGCGGGGTCTGTGCGGGGCCTGTGTGGAGTCTGTGCGGGGTCTGTGAGGGGTCTGTGCGGAGTCTGTGAGGGGTCTGCGAGGAGTCTGTGCGGAGTCTGTGCGGAGTCTGTGCGGAGTCTGTGCGGGGTCTGCGAGGAGTCTGTGCGGGGTCTGTGCGGGGTCTGTGTGGAGTCTGTGCGGATTCTGTGCGGGGTCTGTGCGGAGTCTGTGCGGGGTCTGTGCGGGGTCTGCGAGGGGTCTGCGAGGGGTCTGCGCGGGGTCTGCGCGGGGTCTGCGCGGGGTCTGTGCGGGGTCTGCGAGGAGTCTGTGTGGGGTCTGTGCGGGGTCTGTGCGGGGTCTGTGCGGGGTCTGTGCGGAGTCTGTGCGGGGTCTGTGAGGGGTCTGCGAGGAGTCTGTGCGTAGTCTGTGCGGGGTCTGTGCGGAGTCTGTGAGGGGTCTGTGCGGGGTCTGTGAGGGGTCTGCGCGGGGTCTGTGCGGGGTCTGTGCGGAGTCTGTGTGGGGTCTGTGCGGAGTCTGTGCGGAGTCTGTGCGGGGTCTGTGCGGGGTCTGTGAGGGGTCTGCGAGGAGTCTGTGCGGGGTCTGTGCGAGGTCTGTGCGGAGTCTGTGAGGGGTCTGTGCGGGGTCTGTGAGGGGTCTGTGCGGGGTCTGTGCGGGGTCTGTGCGGAGTCTGTGTGGGGTCTGTGCGGAGTCTGTGCGGAGTCTGTGCGGAGTCTGTGCGGGGTCTGCGAGGAGTCTGTGCGTAGTCTGTGAGGAGTCTGTGCGGGGTCTGTGCGGAGTCTGTGCGGAGTCTGTGCGGGGTCTGTGCGGGGTCTGTGCGGGGTCTGTGCGGGGTCTGTGCGGGGTCTGTGTGGAGTCTGTGCGGGGTCTGCGAGGAGTCTGTGCGGGGTCTGTGCGGGGCCTGTGTGGAGTCTGTGCGGGGTCTGCGAGGAGTCTGTGCGGAGTCTGTGCGGGGCCTGTGTGGAGTCTGTGCGGGGCCTGTGCGGGGTCTGTGCGGGGTCTGCGAGGAGTCTGTGCGGGGTCTGTGCGGGGTCTGTGCGGGGTCTGCGAGGAGTCTGTGCGGAATCTGTGCGGAGTCTGTGCGGAGTCTGTGCGGGGTCTGTGCGGGGTCTGCGAGGAGTCTGCGAGGAGTCTGTGCGGAGTCTGCGAGGAGTCTGTGCGGGGTCTGTGCGGGGCCTGTGTGGAGTTTGTGCGGGGTCTGCGAGGAGTCTGTGCGGGGTCTGTGCGGGGTCTGTGCGGGGTCTGTGCGGAGTCTGCGAGGGGTCTGCGAGGAGTCTGTGCGGAGTCTGCGAGGGGTCTGCGAGGAGTCTGTGCGGGGTCTGTGAGGGGTCTGTGCGGAGTCTGCGAGGGGTCTGCGAGGAGTCTGTGCGGAGTCTGTACGGAGTCTGTGCGGGGTCTGCGAGGAGTCTGTGCGGGGTCTGCGAGGAGTCTGTGCGCGGTCTGTGCGGGGTCTGTGCGGGGTCTGTGCGGAGTCTGTGCGGGGTCTGTGCGGGGTCTGTGTGGAGTCTGTGCGGAGTCTGTGCGGGGTCTGTGCGGAGTCTGTGCGGGGTCTGTGCGGGGTCTGTGCGGGGTCTGTGCGGGGTCTGCGAGGAGTCTGTGCGGAGTCTGTGCGGGGTCTGTGCGGGGTCTGCGAGGAGTCTGCGAGGAGTCTGTGCGGGGTCTGCGAGGAGTCTGTGCGGGGTCTGTGCGGGGCCTGTGTGGAGTCTGTGCGGGGTCTGTGAGGGGTCTGTGCGGAGTCTGTGAGGGGTCTGCGAGGAGTCTGTGCGGAGTCTGTGCGGAGTCTGTGCGGAGTCTGTGCGGGGTCTGCGAGGAGTCTGTGCGGGGTCTGTGCGGGGTCTGTGTGGAGTCTGTGCGGATTCTGTGCGGGGTCTGTGCGGAGTCTGTGCGGGGTCTGTGCGGGGTCTGCGAGGGGTCTGCGAGGGGTCTGCGCGGGGTCTGCGCGGGGTCTGCGCGGGGTCTGTGCGGGGTCTGCGAGGAGTCTGTGTGGGGTCTGTGCGGGGTCTGTGCGGGGTCTGTGCGGGGTCTGTGCGGAGTCTGTGCGGAGTCTGTGCGGGGTCTGTGCGGGGTCTGTGCGGGGTCTGTGCGGGGTCTGCGCGGGGTCTGTGCGGGGTCTGCGAGGAGTCTGTGTGGGGTCTGTATGGGGTCTGTGCGGGGTCTGTGCGGGGTCTGTGCGGAGTCTGTGCGGGGTCTGTGCGGGGTCTGTGCGGGGTCTGTGCGGGGTCTGTGCGGGGTCTGTGCGGCGTCTGTGCGGGTTCTGTGCGGGGTCTGTGCGGGGTCTGTGCGGGGTCTGTGCGGGGTCTGTGCGGAGTCTGTGCGGAGTCTGAGCGGGGTCTGTGCGGGGTCTGTGCGGGGTCTGTGCGGGGTCTGTGCGGGGTCTGTGCGGAGTCTGTGCGGAGTCTGTGCGGGGTCTGTGCGGGGTCTGTGAGGGGTCTGCGAGGAGTCTGTGCGGGGTCTGTGCGAGGTCTGTGCGGAGTCTGTGAGGGGTCTGTGCGGGGTCTGTGAGGGGTCTGTGCGGGGTCTGTGCGGGGTCTGTGCGGAGTCTGTGTGGGGTCTGTGCGGAGTCTGTGCGGAGTCTGTGCGGAGTCTGTGCGGGGTCTGTGCGGGGTCTGCGAGGAGTCTGCGCGGGGTCTGTGCGGGGTCTGTGCGGGGTCTGTGCGGGGTCTGTGCGGAGTCTGTGCGGGGTCTGTGTGGTGTCTGTGCGGGGTCTGCGAGGAGTCTGTGCGGGGTCTGTGCGGGGTCTGTGCGGGGCCTGTGTGGAGTCTGTGCGGAGTCTGTGCGGAGTCTGTGCGGGGCCTGTGTGGAGTCTGTGCGGAGTCTGAGCGGGGCCTGTGCGGAGTCTGTGCGGGGTCTGTGCGGGGTCTGTGTGGAGTCTGTGCGCGGCCTGTGCGGGGTCTGTGCGGAGTCTGTGCGGAATCTGTGCGGAGTCTGTGCGGGGTCTGTGCGGGGTCTGCGAGGGGTTTGTGCGGAATCTGTGCGGAGTCTGTGCGGGGTCGGTGCGGAGTCTGTGCAGAGTCTGTGCGGGGTCTGTGCGGGGTCTGTGCGGGGTCTGTGCAGGTCTGTGCGGGCTCTGCGAGGGGTTTGTGCGGAATCTGTGCGGAGTCTGTGCGGGGTCTGTGCGGGGTCTGTGCGGGGTCTGCGCGGGGTCTGCGCGGGGTCTGCGCGGGGTCTGCGCGGGGTCTGCGCGGGGTCTGCGCGGGGTCTGCGCGGGGTCTGTGCGGGGTCTGTGCGGGGTCTGTGCGGAGTCTGTGCGGGGTCTGTGCGGGGTCTGTGCGGGGTCTGTGCGGGGTCTGTGCGGGGTCTGTGCGGGGTCTGTGCGGGGTCTGTGTGGAATCTGTGCGGAGTCTGTGCGGGGTCTGTGCGGGGTCTGCGCGGGGTCTGCGCGGGGTCTGCGCGGGGTCTGCGCGGGGTCTGTGCGGAATCTGTGCGGAGTCTATGCGGGGTCTGTGCGGGGTCTGTGCGGGGTCTGCGCGGGGTCTGCGCGGGGTCTGCGCGGGGTCTGCGCGGGGTCTGCGCGGGGTCTACGAGGGGTCTGCGAGGGGTCTGTGCGGGGTCTGTGCGGAGTCTGTGCGGGGTCTGTGCGGGGTCTGTGCGGGGTCTGTGCGGGGTCTGTGCGGAATCTGTGCGGGATCTGCGAGGGGTCTGCGAGGGGTCTGCGCGGGGTCTGCGCGGAGTCTGCGAGGGGTCTGTGCGGGGTCTGTGCGGGGTCTGTGAGGAGTCTGTGCGGGGTCTGCGAGGGGTCTGCGCGGGGTCCGTGCGGGGTCTGCGAGGGGTCTGCGAGGGGTCTGTGCGGGGTCTGTGCGGAGTCTGTGCGGGGTCTGCGAGGGGTCTGCGAGGGGTCTGCGAGGGGTCTGCACGGGGTCTGCGCGGGGTCTGCGCGGGGTCTGTGAGGGGTCTGCGAGGGGTCTGTGCGGGGTCTGTGCGGAGTCTGTGCGGGGTCTGTGCGGGGTCTGCGAGGAGTCTGCGCGGGGTCTGTGCGGGGTCTGTGCGGGGTCTGTGCGGGGTCTGTGCGGAGTCTGTGCGGGGTCTGTGTGGAGTCTGTGCGGGGTCTGCGAGGAGTCTGTGCGGGGTCTGTGCGGGGTCTGTGCGGGGCCTGTGTGGAGTCTGTGCGGAGTCTGTGCGGGGCCTGTGTGGAGTCTGTGCGGGGCCTGTGTGGAGTCTGTGCGGAGTCTGTGCGGGGCCTGTGCGGAGTCTGTGCGGGGTCTGTGCGGGGTCTGTGTGGAGTCTGTGCGCGGCCTGTGCGGGGTCTGTGCGGAGTCTGTGCGGAATCTGTGTGGAGTCTGTGCGGGGTCTGCGAGGAGTCTGTGCGGGGTCTGTGCGGGGTCTGTGCGGGGTCTGCGAGGGGTTTGTGCGGAATCTGTGCGGAGTCTGTGCGGGGTCGGTGCGGAGTCTGTGCAGAGTCTGTGCGGGGTCTGTGCGGGGTCTGTGCGGGGTCTGTGCAGGTCTGTGCGGGGTCTGCGAGGGGTTTGTGCGGGGTCTGTGTGGAGTCTGTGCGGGGTCTGCGAGGAGTCTGTGCGGGGTCTGTGCGGGGTCTGTGCGGGGTCTGTGCGGGGCCTGTGTGGGGTCTGCGAGGAGTCTGTGCGTAGTCTGTGCGGAGTCTGTGCGGAGTCTGTGCGGGGTCTGTGCGGGGTCTGTGCGGGGTCTGTGTGGAGTCTGTGCGGGGTCTGCGAGGAGTCTGTGCGGGGTCTGTGCGGGGCCTGTGTGGAGTCTGTGCGGGGTCTGCGAGGAGTCTGTGCGGAGTCTGTGCGGGGCCTGTGTGGAGTCTGTGCGGGGCCTGTGCGGGGTCTGTGCGGGGTCTGCGAGGAGTCTGTGCGGGGTCTGTGCGGGGTCTGTGCGGGGTCTGCGAGGAGTCTGTGCGGAATCTGTGCGGAGTCTGTGCGGAGTCTGTGCGGGGTCTGTGCGGGGCCTGCGAGGAGTCTGCGAGGAGTCTGTGCGGAGTCTGCGAGGAGTCTGTGCGGGGTCTGTGCGGGGCCTGTGTGGAGTTTGTGCGGGGTCTGCGAGGAGTCTGTGCGGGGTCTGTGCGGGGTCTGTGCGGGGTCTGTGCGGAGTCTGCGAGGGGTCTGCGAGGAGTCTGTGCGGAGTCTGCGAGGGGTCTGCGAGGAGTCTGTGCGGGGTCTGTGAGGGGTCTGTGCGGAGTCTGCGAGGGGTCTGCGAGGAGTCTGTGCGGAGTCTGTACGGAGTCTGTGCGGGGTCTGCGAGGAGTCTGTGCGGGGTCTGCGAGGAGTCTGTGCGCGGTCTGTGCGGGGTCTGTGCGGGGTCTGTGCGGAGTCTGTGCGGGGTCTGTGCGGGGTCTGTGTGGAGTCTGTGCGGAGTCTGTGCGGGGTCTGTGCGGAGTCTGTGCGGGGTCTGTGCGGGGTCTGTGCGGGGTCTGTGCGGGGTCTGCGAGGAGTCTGTGCGGAGTCTGTGCGGGGTCTGTGCGGGGTCTGCGAGGAGTCTGCGAGGAGTCTGTGCGGGGTCTGCGAGGAGTCTGTGCGGGGTCTGTGCGGGGCCTGTGTGGAGTCTGTGCGGGGTCTGTGAGGGGTCTGTGCGGAGTCTGCGAGGGGTCTGCGAGGAGTCTGTGCGGAGTCTGTGCGGAGTCTGTGCGGAGTCTGTGCGGGGTCTGCGAGGAGTCTGTGCGGGGTCTGTGCGGGGTCTGTGTGGAGTCTGTGCGGATTCTGTGCGGGGTCTGTGCGGAGTCTGTGCGGGGTCTGTGCGGGGTCTGCGAGGGGTCTGCGAGGGGTCTGCGCGGGGTCTGCGCGGGGTCTGCGCGGGGTCTGTGCGGGGTCTGCGAGGAGTCTGTGTGGGGTCTGTGCGGGGTCTGTGCGGGGTCTGTGCGGGGTCTGTGCGGAGTCTGTGCGGAGTCTGTGCGGGGTCTGTGCGGGGTCTGTGCGGGGTCTGTGCGGGGTCTGCGCGGGGTCTGCGCGGGGTCTGCGAGGAGTCTGTGTGGGGTCTGTATGGGGTCTGTGCGGGGTCTGTGCGGGGTCTGTGCGGAGTCTGTGCGGGGTCTGTGCGGGGTCTGTGCGGGGTCTGTGCGGGGTCTGTGCGGAGTCTGTGCGGCGTCTGTGCGGGGTCTGTGCGGGGTCTGTGCGGGGTCTGTGCGGGGTCTGTGCGGAGTCTGTGCGGAGTCTGAGCGGGGTCTGTGCGGGGTCTGTGCGGGGTCTGTGCGGGGTCTGTGCGGGGTCTGTGCGGAGTCTGTGCGGAGTCTGTGCGGGGTCTGTGCGGGGTCTGTGAGGGGTCTGCGAGGAGTCTGTGCGGGGTCTGTGCGAGGTCTGTGCGGAGTCTGTGAGGGGTCTGTGCGGGGTCTGTGAGGGGTCTGTGCGGGGTCTGTGCGGAGTCTGTGTGGGGTCTGTGCGGAGTCTGTGCGGAGTCTGTGCGGAGTCTGTGCGGGGTCTGTGCGGGGTCTGCGAGGAGTCTGCGCGGGGTCTGTGCGGGGTCTGTGCGGGGTCTGTGCGGGGTCTGTGCGGAGTCTGTGCGGGGTCTGTGTGGTGTCTGTGCGGGGTCTGCGAGGAGTCTGTGCGGGGTCTGTGCGGGGTCTGTGCGGGGCCTGTGTGGAGTCTGTGAGGAGTCTGTGCGGGGCCTGTGTGGAGTCTGTGCGGGGCCTGTGTGGAGTCTGTGCGGAGTCTGTGCGGGGCCTGTGCGGAGTCTGTGCGGGGTCTGTGCGGGGTCTGTGTGGAGTCTGTGCGCGGCCTGTGCGGGGTCTGTGCGGAGTCTGTGCGGAATCTGTGCGGAGTCTGTGCGGGGTCTGTGCGGGGTCTGCGAGGGGTTTGTGCGGAATCTGTGCGGAGTCTGTGCGGGGTCGGTGCGGAGTCTGTGCAGAGTCTGTGCGGGGTCTGTGCGGGGTCTGTGCGGGGTCTGTGCAGGTCTGTGCGGGGTCTGCGAGGGGTTTGTGCGGAATCTGTGCGGAGTCTGTGCGGGGTCTGTGCGGGGTCTGTGCGGGGTCTGCGCGGGGTCTGCGCGGGGTCTGCGCGGGGTCTGCGCGGGGTCTGTGCGGGGTCTGCGCGGGGTCTGCGCGGGGTCTGTGCGGGGTCTGTGCGGGGTCTGTGCGGAGTCTGTGCGGGGTCTGTGCGGGGTCTGTGCGGGGTCTGTGCGGGGTCTGTGCGGGGTCTGTGCGGGGTCTGTGTGGAATCTGTGCGGAGTCTGTGCGGGGTCTGTGCGGGGTCTGCGCGGGGTCTGCGCGGGGTCTGCGCGGGGTCTGTGCGGGGTCTGCGCGGGGTCTGTGCGGAATCTGTGCGGAGTCTATGCGGGGTCTGTGCGGGGTCTGTGTGGGGTCTGCGCGGGGTCTGCGCGGGGTCTGCGCGGGGTCTGCGCGGGGTCTGCGCGGGGTCTACGAGGGGTCTGCGAGGGGTCTGTGCGGGGTCTGTGCGGAGTCTGTGCGGGGTCTGTGCGGGGTCTGTGCGGGGTCTGTGCGGGGTCTGTGCGGAATCTGTGCGGGATCTGCGAGGGGTCTGCGAGGGGTCTGCGCGGGGTCTGCGCGGAGTCTGCGAGGGGTCTGTGCGGGGTCTGTGCGGGGTCTGTGAGGAGTCTGTGAGGAGTCTGCGAGGGGTCTGCGAGGGGTCTGTGCGGGGTCTGTGTGGAGTCTGTGCGGGGTCTGCGAGGGGTCTGCGCGGGGTCCGTGCGGGGTCTGCGAGGGGTCTGCGAGGGGTCTGTGCGGGGTCTGTGCGGAGTCTGTGCGGGGTCTGCGAGGGGTCTGTGCGGGGTCTGCGAGGAGTCTGTGCGGGGTCTGTGCGGGGCCTGTGTGGAGTCTGTGCGGGGTCTGTGAGGGGTCTGTGCGGAGTCTGCGAGGGGTCTGCGAGGAGTCTGTGCGGAGTCTGTGCGGAGTCTGTGCGGAGTCTGTGCGGGGTCTGCGAGGAGTCTGTGCGGGGTCTGTGCGGGGTCTGTGTGGAGTCTGTGCGGATTCTGTGCGGGGTCTGTGCGGAGTCTGTGCGGGGTCTGTGCGGGGTCTGCGAGGGGTCTGCGAGGGGTCTGCGCGGGGTCTGCGCGGGGTCTGCGCGGGGTCTGTGCGGGGTCTGCGAGGAGTCTGTGTGGGGTCTGTGCGGGGTCTGTGCGGGGTCTGTGCGGGGTCTGTGCGGAGTCTGTGCGGAGTCTGTGCGGGGTCTGTGCGGGGTCTGTGCGGGGTCTGTGCGGGGTCTGCGCGGGGTCTGTGCGGGGTCTGCGAGGAGTCTGTGTGGGGTCTGTATGGGGTCTGTGCGGGGTCTGTGCGGGGTCTGTGCGGAGTCTGTGCGGGGTCTGTGCGGGGTCTGTGCGGGGTCTGTGCGGGGTCTGTGCGGAGTCTGTGCGGCGTCTGTGCGGGGTCTGTGCGGGGTCTGTGCGGGGTCTGTGCGGGGTCTGTGCGGGGTCTGTGCGGAGTCTGAGCGGGGTCTGTGCGGGGTCTGTGCGGGGTCTGTGCGGGGTCTGTGCGGGGTCTGTGCGGAGTCTGTGCGGAGTCTGTGCGGGGTCTGTGCGGGGTCTGTGAGGGGTCTGCGAGGAGTCTGTGCGGGGTCTGTGCGAGGTCTGTGCGGAGTCTGTGAGGGGTCTGTGCGGGGTCTGTGAGGGGTCTGTGCGGGGTCTGTGCGGGGTCTGTGCGGAGTCTGTGTGGGGTCTGTGCGGAGTCTGTGCGGAGTCTGTGCGGAGTCTGTGCGGGGTCTGTGCGGGGTCTGCGAGGAGTCTGCGCGGGGTCTGTGCGGGGTCTGTGCGGGGTCTGTGCGGGGTCTGTGCGGAGTCTGTGCGGGGTCTGTGTGGTGTCTGTGCGGGGTCTGCGAGGAGTCTGTGCGGGGTCTGTGCGGGGTCTGTGCGGGGCCTGTGTGGAGTCTGTGAGGAGTCTGTGCGGGGCCTGTGTGGAGTCTGTGCGGGGCCTGTGTGGAGTCTGTGCGGAGTCTGTGCGGGGCCTGTGCGGAGTCTGTGCGGGGTCTGTGCGGGGTCTGTGTGGAGTCTGTGCGCGGCCTGTGCGGTGTCTGTGCGGAGTCTGTGCGGAATCTGTGCGGAGTCTGTGCGGGGTCTGTGCGGGGTCTGCGAGGGGTTTGTGCGGAATCTGTGCGGAGTCTGTGCGGGGTCGGTGCGGAGTCTGTGCAGAGTCTGTGCGGGGTCTGTGCGGGGTCTGTGCGGGGTCTGTGCAGGTCTGTGCGGGGTCTGCGAGGGGTTTGTGCGGAATCTGTGCGGGGTCTGTGCGGGGTCTGTGCGGGGTCTGTGCGGGGTCTGCGCGGGGTCTGCGCGGGGTCTGCGCGGGGTCTGCGCGGGGTCTGCGCGGGGTCTGCGCGGGGTCTGCGCGGGGTCTGCGCGGGGTCTGCGCGGGGTCTGCGCGGGGTCTGTGCGGGGTCTGTGCGGGGTCTGTGCGGGGTCTGTGCGGGGTCTGTGCGGGGTCTGTGCGGGGTCTGTGTGGAATCTGTGCGGAGTCTGTGCGGGGTCTGTGCGGGGTCTGCGCGGGGTCTGCGCGGGGTCTGCGCGGGGTCTGTGCGGGATCTGCGCGGGGTCTGTGCGGAATCTGTGCGGAGTCTATGCGGGGTCTGTGCGGGGTCTGTGTGGGGTCTGCGCGGGGCCTGCGCGGGGTCTGCGCAGGGTCTGCGCGGGGTCTACGAGGGGTCTGCGAGGGGTCTGTGCGGGGTCTGTGCGGAGTCTGTGCGGGGTCTGTGCGGGGTCTGTGCGGGGTCTGTGCGGGGTCTGTGCGGAATCTGTGCGGGATCTGCGAGGGGTCTGCGAGGGGTCTGCGCGGGGTCTGCGCGGAGTCTGCGAGGGGTCTGTGCGGGGTCTGTGCGGGGTCTGTGAGGAGTCTGTGAGGAGTCTGCGAGGGGTCTGCGAGGGGTCTGTGCGGGGTCTGTGTGGAGTCTGTGCGGGGTCTGCGAGGGGTCTGCGCGGGGTCCGTGCGGGGTCTGCGAGGGGTCTGCGAGGGGTCTGTGCGGGGTCTGTGCGGAGTCTGTGCGGGGTCTGCGAGGGGTCTGCGAGGGGTCTGCGAGGGGTCTGCACGGGGTCTGCGCGGGGTCTGCGCGGGGTCTGCGCGGGGTCTGTGAGGGGTCTGCGAGGGGTCTGTGCGGGTCTGTGCGGAGTCTGTGCGGGGTCTGTGCGGGGTCTGCGAGGAGTCTGCGCGGGGTCTGTGCGGGGTCTGTGCGGGGTCTGTGCGGGGTCTGTGCGGAGTCTGTGCGGGGTCTGTGTGGAGTCTGTGCGGGGTCTGCGAGGAGTCTGTGCGGGGTCTGTGCGGGGTCTGTGTGGAGTCTGTGCGGAGTCTGTGCGGGGCCTGTGCGGGGTCTGTGTGGAGTCTGTGCGGAGTCTGTGCGGGGCCTGTGTGGAGTCTGTGCGGAGTCTGTGCGGGGCCTGTGCGGAGTCTGTGCGGGGTCTGTGCGGGGCCTGTGTGGAGTCTGTGCGGAGTCTGTGCGGGGCCTGTGTGGAGTCTGTGCGGAGTCTGTGCGGGGCCTGTGCGGAGTCTGTGCGGGGTCTGTGCGGGGCCTGTGCGGAGTCTGTGCGGGGTCTGTGCGGGGTCTGTGTGGAGTCTGTGCGGAGTCTGTGCGGGGCCTGTGCGGGGTCTGTGTGGAGTCTGTGCGGAGTCTGTGCGGGGCCTGTGTGGAGTCTGTGCGGAGTCTGTGCGGGGCCTGTGCGGAGTCTGTGCGGGGTCTGTGCGGGGCCTGTGCGGAGTCTGTGCGGGGTCTGTGCGGGGTCTGTGTGGAGTCTGTGCGGAGTCTGTGCGGGGTCTGTGCGGGGTCTGTGTGGAGTCTGTGCGCGGCCTGTGCGGGGTCTGTGCGGAGTCTGTGCGGAATCTGTGCGGAGTCTGTGCGGGGTCTGTGCGGGGTCGGTGCGGAGTCTGTGCAGAGTCTGTGCGGGGTCTGTGCGGGGTCTGTGCGGGGTCTGTGCAGGTCTGTGCGGGGTCTGCGAGGGGTTTGTGCGGAATCTGTGCGGAGTCTGTGCGGGGTCTGTGCGGAGTCTGTGCGGGGCCTGTGTGGAGTCTGTGCGGGGCCTGTGTGGAGTCTGTGCGGAGTCTGTGCGGGGCCTGTGCGGAGTCTGTGCGGGGTCTGTGCGGGGTCTGTGTGGAGTCTGTGCGCGGCCTGTGCGGGGTCTGTGCGGAGTCTGTGCGGAATCTGTGCGGAGTCTGTGCGGGGTCTGTGCGGGGTCGGTGCGGAGTCTGTGCAGAGTCTGTGCGGGGTCTGTGCGGGGTCTGTGCGGGGTCTGTGCAGGTCTGTGCGGGGTCTGCGAGGGGTTTGTGCGGAATCTGTGCGGAGTCTGTGCGGGGTCTGTGCGGGGTCTGTGCGGGGTCTGCGCGGGGTCTGCGCGGGGTCTGCGCGGGGTCTGCGCGGGGTCTGTGCGGGGTCTGCGCGGGGTCTGTGCGGGGTCTGTGCGGGGTCTGTGCGGGGTCTGTGCGGAGTCTGTGCGGGGTCTGTGCGGGGTCTGTGCGGGGTCTGTGCGGGGTCTGTGCGGGGTCTGTGTGGAATCTGTGCGGAGTCTGTGCGGGGTCTGTGCGGGGTCTGCGCGGGGTCTGCGCGGGGTCTGCGCGGGGTCTGCACGGAGTCTGTGCGGAGTCTGTGCGGGGTCTGTGTGGGGTCTGCGAGGGGTCTGCACGGGGTCTGCACGGAGTCTGTGCGGAGTCTGTGCGGGGTCTGTGTGGGGTCTGCGAGGGGTCTGCGAGGGGTCTGCACGGGGTCTGTGCGGAGTCTGTGCGGGGTCTGTGCGGGGTCTGTGCGGGGTCAGTGCGGGGTCTGTGCGGGGTCTGTGCGGGGTCTGTGCGGAGTCTGTGCGGGGCCTGTGTGGGGTCTGTGCGGGGTTTGTGTGGAGTCTGTGAGGGGTCTGTGCGGGGTCTGTGTGGAGTCTGTGTGGAGTCTGTGTGGAGTCTGTGCGGGGTCTGTGCGGAGTCTGTGCGGGGTCTGCGAGGAGTCTGTGCGGGGTCTGTGCGGGGCCTGTGTGGGGTCTGTGCGGGGTCTGTGTGGAGTCTGTGAGGGGTCTGTGCGGGGTCTGTGCGGGGTCTGTGCGGGGTCTGTGCGGAGTCTGTGTGGAGTCTGTGCGGGGTCTGCGAGGAGTCTGTGTGGGGTCTGTGCGGGGTCTGTGCGGGGTCTGCGAGGAGTCTGTGCGGGGTCTGTGCGGGGCCTGTGAGGGGTCTGTGCGGGGTCTGTGCGGGGTCTGCGAGGAGTCTGTGCGGGGTCTGTGCGGGGCCTGTGAGGGGTCTGTGTGGAGTCTGTGCGGGGTCTGCGAGGAGTCTGTGCGGGGTCTGTGCGGGGCCTGTGTGGGGTCTGTGCGGGGTCTGTGCGGGGTCTGTGCGGGGTCTGTGCGGGGTCTGCGAGGAGTCTGTGCGTGGTCTGTGCGGGGTCTGTGCGGAGTCTGTGCGGGGTCTGTGCGGGGTCTGTGCGGGGTCTGTGCGGGGTCTGTGCGGGGTCTGTGCGGGGTCTGCGAGGAGTCTGTGCGGGGTCTGCGAGGAGTCTGTGCGGGGTCTGTGCGGGGTCTGCGAGGGGTCTGTGCGGGGTCTGTGCGGGGCCTGTGCGGGGTCTGTGCGGGGTCTGTGCGGGGTCTGTGCGGAGTCTGTGCGGGGTCTGTGTGGAGTCTGTGCGGGGTCTGCGAGGAGTCTGTGCGGGGTCTGTGCGGGGCCTGTGTGGGGTCTGTGCGGGGTCTGTGCGGGGTCTGCGAGGAGTCTGTGCGGAGTCTGTGCGGAGTCTGTGCGGGGTCTGTGCGGAGTCTGTGCGGAGTCTGTGCGGGGTCTGTGCGGGGTCTGTGCGGGGTCTGTGCGGAGTCTGTGCGGGGTCTGTGTGGAGTCTGTGCGGGGTCTGCGAGGAGTCTGTGCGGGGTCTGTGCGGGGCCTGTGTGGAGTCTGTGCGGGGTCTGCGAGGAGTCTGTGCGGAGTCTGTGCGGGGCCTGTGTGGAGTCTGTGCGGGGCCTGTGCGGGGCCTGTGCGGGGTCTGTGCGGGGTCTGCGAGGAGTCTGTGCGGGGTCTGTGCGGGGTCTGTGCGGGGTCTGCGAGGAGTCTGTGCGGAATCTGTGCGGAGTCTGTGCGGAGTCTGTGCGGGGTCTGTGCGGGGTCTGCGAGGAGTCTGCGAGGAGTCTGTGCGGGGTCTGTGCGGAGTCTGTGCGGGGTCTGTGCGGGGTCTGTGCGGGGTCTGTGCGGAGTCTGTGTGGAGTCTGTGCGGGGTCTGCGAGGAGTCTGTGCGGGGTCTGTGCGGGGCCTGTGTGGAGTCTGTGCGGGGTCTGCGAGGAGTCTGTGCGGGGTCTGTGCGGGGTCTGTGCGGGGTCTGTGCGGAGTCTGCGAGGGGTCTGCGAGGAGTCTGTGCGGAGTCTGCGAGGGGTCTGCGAGGAGTCTGTGCGGGGTCTGTGAGGGGTCTGTGCGGAGTCTGCGAGGGGTCTGCGAGGAGTCTGTGCGGAGTCTGTGCGGAGTCTGTGCGGAGTCTGTGCGGGGTCTGCGAGGAGTCTGTGCGGGGTCTGCCAGGAGTCTGTGCGGGGTCTGTGCGGGGTCTGTGCGGGGTCTGTGCGGAGTCTGTGCGGGGTCTGTGCGGGGTCTGTGTGGAGTCTGTGCGGAGTCTGTGCGGGGTCTGTGCGGAGTCTGTGCGGGGTCTGTGCGGGGTCTGTGCGGGGTCTGCGAGGAGTCTGTGCGGAGTCTGTGCGGGGTCTGTGCGGGGTCTGCGAGGAGTCTGCGAGGAGTCTGTGCGGGGTCTGCGAGGAGTCTGTGCGGGGTCTGTGAGGGGTCTGTGCGGAGTCTGCGAGGGGTCTGCGAGGAGTCTGTGCGGAGTCTGTGCGGAGTCTGTGCGGAGTCTGTGCGGGGTCTGCGAGGAGTCTGTGCGGGGTCTGTGCGGGGTCTGTGCGGAGTCTGTGCGGGGTCTGTGCGGGGTCTGTGTGGAGTCTGTGCGGAGTCTGTGCGGTGTCTGCGCGGTGTCTTCGAGGAGTCTGTGCGGGGCCTGTGTGGAGTCTGTGCGGGGTCTGTGAGGGGTCTGTGCGGAGTCTGCGAGGGGTCTGCGAGGAGTCTGTGCGGAGTCTGTGCGGAGTCTGTGCGGAGTATGTGCGGGGTCTGCGAGGAGTCTGAGCGGGGTCTGTGCGGGGTCTGTGCGGAGTCTGTGCGGGGTCTGTGTGGAGTCTGTGCGGAGTCTGTGCGGGGTCTGTGCGGAGTCTGTGCGGGGTCTGAGCGGGGTCTGCGAGGGGTCTGCGAGGGGTCTGCGCGGGGTCTGTGCGGGGTCTGCGAGGAGTCTGTGCGGGGTCTGTGCGGGGTCTGTGCGGGGTCTGTGAGGGGTCTGTGCGGAGTCTGTGCGGGGTCTGTGCGGGGTCTGTGCGGGGTCTGTGAGGGGTCTGCGAGGCGTCTGTGCGGGGTCTGTGCGGAGTCTGTGCGGGGTCTGTGCGGGGTCTGTGCGGGGTCTGCGCGGGGTCTGCGAGGGGTCTGTGCGGGGTCTGTGCGGAGTCTGTGCGGGGTCTGTGCGGAGTCTGTGCGGAGTCTGTGCGGAGTCTGTGTGGGGTCTGTACGGGGTCTGTGCGGGGTCTGTGCGGGGTCTGTGTGGAGTCTGTGCGGAGTCTGTGCGGGGTCTGTGCGGGGTCTGTGCGGGGTCTGCGAGGGGTCTGAGAGGGGTCTGCGCGGGGTCTGCGCGGGGTCTGCGCGGGGTCTGCGCGGGGTCTGCGCGGGGTCTGTGCGGGGTCTGTGCGGGGTCTGTGCGGAGTCTGTGCGGGGTCTGTGCGGGGTCTGTGCGGGGTCTGCGAGGAGTCTGTGTGGGGTCTGTGCGGGGTCTGTGCGGAGTCTGTGCGGAGTCTGTGCGGGGTCTGTGCGGGGTCTGTGCGGGGTCTGTGCGGGGTCTGTGCGGGGTCTGTGCGGAGTCTGTGCGGAGTCTGTGCGGGGTCTGTGCGGGGTCTGTGCGGGGTCTGTGCGGGGTCTGTGCGGGGTCTGTGCGGAGTCTGAGCGGGGTCTGTGCGGGGTCTGTGCGGGGTCTGTGCGGGGTCTGTGCGGAGTCTGTGCGGGGTCTGTGCGGGGTCTGTGCGGGGTCTGTGAGGGGTCTGCGAGGAGTCTGTGCGGGGTCTGTGCGGGGTCTGTGCGGAGTCTGTGAGGGGTCTGTGCGGGGTCTGTGAGGGGTCTGTGCGGGGTCTGTGCGGGGTCTGTGCGGAGTCTGTGCGGGGTCTGTGCGGAGTCTGTGCGGAGTCTGTGCGGAGTCTGTGCGGAGTCTGTGCGGGGTCTGTGCGGAGTCTGTGCGGGGTCTGCGAGGAGTCTGTGCGGGGTCTGTGCGGGGTCTGTGCGGGGTCTGTGCGGGTTCTGTGCGGAGTCTGTGCGGGGTCTGTGTGGAGTCTGTGCGGGGTCTGCGAGGAGTCTGTGCGGGGTCTGTGCGGGGTCTGTGCGGGGCCTGTGTGGAGTCTGTGCGGAGTCTGTGCGGAGTCTGTGCGGGGTCTGCGAGGAGTCTGTGCGGGGTCTGCCAGGAGTCTGTGCGGGGTCTGTGCGGGGTCTGTGCGGGGTCTGTGCGGGGTCTGTGCGGAGTCTGTGCGGGGTCTGTGCGGGGTCTGTGTGGAGTCTGTGCGGAGTCTGTGCGGGGTCTGTGCGGAGTCTGTGCGGGGTCTGTGCGGGGTCTGTGCGGGGTCTGCGAGGAGTCTGTGCGGAGTCTGTGCGGGGTCTGTGCGGGGTCTGCGAGGAGTCTGCGAGGAGTCTGTGCGGGGTCTGCGAGGAGTCTGTGCGGGGTCTGTGAGGGGTCTGTGCGGAGTCTGCGAGGGGTCTGCGAGGAGTCTGTGCGGAGTCTGTGCGGAGTCTGTGCGGAGTCTGTGCGGGGTCTGCGAGGAGTCTGTGCGGGGTCTGTGCGGGGTCTGTGCGGAGTCTGTGCGGGGTCTGTGCGGGGTCTGTGTGGAGTCTGTGCGGAGTCTGTGCGGTGTCTGCGCGGTGTCTTCGAGGAGTCTGTGCGGGGCCTGTGTGGAGTCTGTGCGGGGTCTGTGAGGGGTCTGTGCGGAGTCTGCGAGGGGTCTGCGAGGAGTCTGTGCGGAGTCTGTGCGGGGCCTGTGAGGGGTCTGTGTGGAGTCTGTGCGGGGTCTGCGAGGAGTCTGTGCGGGGTCTGTGCGGGGCCTGTGTGGGGTCTGTGCGGGGTCTGTGCGGGGTCTGTGCGGGGTCTGTGCGGGGTCTGCGAGGAGTCTGTGCGGGGTCTGTGCGGGGTCTGTGCGGAGTCTGTGCGGGGTCTGTGCGGGGTCTGTGCGGGGTCTGTGCGGGGTCTGTGCGGGGTCTGTGCGGGGTCTGCGAGGAGTCTGTGCGGGGTCTGCGAGGAGTCTGTGCGGGGTCTGTGCGGGGTCTGCGAGGGGTCTGTGCGGAGTCTGTGCGGGGTCTGTGTGGAGTCTGTGCGGGGTCTGCGAGGAGTCTGTGCGGGGTCTGTGCGGGGCCTGTGTGGGGTCTGTGCGGGGTCTGTGCGGGGTCTGCGAGGAGTCTGTGCGGAGTCTGTGCGGAGTCTGTGCGGGGTCTGTGCGGAGTCTGTGCGGAGTCTGTGCGGGGTCTGTGCGGGGTCTGTGCGGGGTCTGTGCGGAGTCTGTGCGGGGTCTGTGTGGAGTCTGTGCGGGGTCTGCGAGGAGTCTGTGCGGGGTCTGTGCGGGGCCTGTGTGGAGTCTGTGCGGGGTCTGCGAGGAGTCTGTGCGGAGTCTGTGCGGGGCCTGTGTGGAGTCTGTGCGGGGCCTGTGCGGGGCCTGTGCGGGGTCTGTGCGGGGTCTGCGAGGAGTCTGTGCGGGGTCTGTGCGGGGTCTGTGCGGGGTCTGCGAGGAGTCTGTGCGGAATCTGTGCGGAGTCTGTGCGGAGTCTGTGCGGGGTCTGTGCGGGGTCTGCGAGGAGTCTGCGAGGAGTCTGTGCGGGGTCTGTGCGGAGTCTGTGCGGGGTCTGTGCGGGGTCTGTGCGGGGTCTGTGCGGAGTCTGTGTGGAGTCTGTGCGGGGTCTGCGAGGAGTCTGTGCGGGGTCTGTGCGGGGCCTGTGTGGAGTCTGTGCGGGGTCTGCGAGGAGTCTGTGCGGGGTCTGTGCGGGGTCTGTGCGGGGTCTGTGCGGAGTCTGCGAGGGGTCTGCGAGGAGTCTGTGCGGAGTCTGCGAGGGGTCTGCGAGGAGTCTGTGCGGGGTCTGTGAGGGGTCTGTGCGGAGTCTGCGAGGGGTCTGCGAGGAGTCTGTGCGGAGTCTGTGCGGAGTCTGTGCGGAGTCTGTGCGGGGTCTGCGAGGAGTCTGTGCGGGGTCTGCCAGGAGTCTGTGCGGGGTCTGTGCGGGGTCTGTGCGGGGTCTGTGCGGAGTCTGTGCGGGGTCTGTGCGGGGTCTGTGTGGAGTCTGTGCGGAGTCTGTGCGGGGTCTGTGCGGAGTCTGTGCGGGGTCTGTGCGGGGTCTGTGCGGGGTCTGCGAGGAGTCTGTGCGGAGTCTGTGCGGGGTCTGTGCGGGGTCTGCGAGGAGTCTGCGAGGAGTCTGTGCGGGGTCTGCGAGGAGTCTGTGCGGGGTCTGTGAGGGGTCTGTGCGGAGTCTGCGAGGGGTCTGCGAGGAGTCTGTGCGGAGTCTGTGCGGAGTCTGTGCGGAGTCTGTGCGGGGTCTGCGAGGAGTCTGTGCGGGGTCTGTGCGGGGTCTGTGCGGAGTCTGTGCGGGGTCTGTGCGGGGTCTGTGTGGAGTCTGTGCGGAGTCTGTGCGGTGTCTGCGCGGTGTCTTCGAGGAGTCTGTGCGGGGCCTGTGTGGAGTCTGTGCGGGGTCTGTGAGGGGTCTGTGCGGAGTCTGCGAGGGGTCTGCGAGGAGTCTGTGCGGAGTCTGTGCGGAGTCTGTGCGGAGTATGTGCGGGGTCTGCGAGGAGTCTGAGCGGGGTCTGTGCGGGGTCTGTGCGGAGTCTGTGCGGGGTCTGTGTGGAGTCTGTGCGGAGTCTGTGCGGGGTCTGTGCGGAGTCTGTGCGGGGTCTGAGCGGGGTCTGCGAGGGGTCTGCGAGGGGTCTGCGCGGGGTCTGTGCGGGGTCTGCGAGGAGTCTGTGCGGGGTCTGTGCGGGGTCTGTGCGGGGTCTGTGAGGGGTCTGTGCGGAGTCTGTGCGGGGTCTGTGCGGGGTCTGTGCGGGGTCTGTGAGGGGTCTGCGAGGCGTCTGTGCGGGGTCTGTGCGGAGTCTGTGCGGGGTCTGTGCGGGGTCTGTGCGGGGTCTGCGCGGGGTCTGCGAGGGGTCTGTGCGGGGTCTGTGCGGAGTCTGTGCGGGGTCTGTGCGGAGTCTGTGCGGGGTCTGTGCGGGGTCTGTGTGGGGTCTGTGCGGGGTCTGTGCGGGGTCTGCGAGGGGTCTGAGAGGGGTCTGCGCGGGGTCTGCGCGGGGTCTGCGCGGGGTCTGCGCGGGGTCTGCGCGGGGTCTGTGCGGGGTCTGTGCGGGGTCTGTGCGGAGTCTGTGCGGGGTCTGTGCGGGGTCTGTGCGGGGTCTGCGAGGAGTCTGTGTGGGGTCTGTGCGGGGTCTGTGCGGAGTCTGTGCGGAGTCTGTGCGGGGTCTGTGCGGGGTCTGTGCGGGGTCTGTGCGGGGTCTGTGCGGGGTCTGTGCGGAGTCTGTGCGGAGTCTGTGCGGGGTCTGTGCGGGGTCTGTGCGGGGTCTGTGCGGGGTCTGTGCGGGGTCTGTGCGGAGTCTGAGCGGGGTCTGTGCGGGGTCTGTGCGGGGTCTGTGCGGAGTCTGTGCGGGGTCTGTGCGGGGTCTGTGCGGGGTCTGTGAGGGGTCTGCGAGGAGTCTGTGCGGGGTCTGTGCGGGGTCTGTGCGGAGTCTGTGAGGGGTCTGTGCGGGGTCTGTGAGGGGTCTGTGCGGGGTCTGTGCGGGGTCTGTGCGGAGTCTGTGCGGGGTCTGTGCGGAGTCTGTGCGGAGTCTGTGCGGAGTCTGTGCGGAGTCTGTGCGGGGTCTGTGCGGAGTCTGTGCGGGGTCTGCGAGGAGTCTGTGCGGGGTCTGTGCGGGGTCTGTGCGGGGTCTGTGCGGGTTCTGTGCGGAGTCTGTGCGGGGTCTGTGTGGAGTCTGTGCGGGGTCTGCGAGGAGTCTGTGCGGGGTCTGTGCGGGGTCTGTGCGGGGCCTGTGTGGAGTCTGTGCGGAGTCTGTGCGGAGTCTGTGCGGGGTCTGCGAGGAGTCTGTGCGGGGTCTGCCAGGAGTCTGTGCGGGGTCTGTGCGGGGTCTGTGCGGGGTCTGTGCGGGGTCTGTGCGGAGTCTGTGCGGGGTCTGTGCGGGGTCTGTGTGGAGTCTGTGCGGAGTCTGTGCGGGGTCTGTGCGGAGTCTGTGCGGGGTCTGTGCGGGGTCTGTGCGGGGTCTGCGAGGAGTCTGTGCGGAGTCTGTGCGGGGTCTGTGCGGGGTCTGCGAGGAGTCTGCGAGGAGTCTGTGCGGGGTCTGCGAGGAGTCTGTGCGGGGTCTGTGAGGGGTCTGTGCGGAGTCTGCGAGGGGTCTGCGAGGAGTCTGTGCGGAGTCTGTGCGGAGTCTGTGCGGAGTCTGTGCGGGGTCTGCGAGGAGTCTGTGCGGGGTCTGTGCGGGGTCTGTGCGGAGTCTGTGCGGGGTCTGTGCGGGGTCTGTGTGGAGTCTGTGCGGAGTCTGTGCGGTGTCTGCGCGGTGTCTTCGAGGAGTCTGTGCGGGGCCTGTGTGGAGTCTGTGCGGGGTCTGTGAGGGGTCTGTGCGGAGTCTGCGAGGGGTCTGCGAGGAGTCTGTGCGGAGTCTGTGCGGAGTCTGTGCGGAGTATGTGCGGGGTCTGCGAGGAGTCTGAGCGGGGTCTGTGCGGGGTCTGTGCGGAGTCTGTGCGGGGTCTGTGCGGGGTCTGTGTGGAGTCTGTGCGGAGTCTGTGCGGGGTCTGTGCGGAGTCTGTGCGGGGTCTGAGCGGGGTCTGCGAGGGGTCTGCGAGGGGTCTGCGCGGGGTCTGTGCTGGGTCTGCGAGGAGTCTGTGCGGGGTCTGTGCGGGGTCTGTGCGGGGTCTGTGAGGGGTCTGTGCGGAGTCTGTGCGGGGTCTGTGCGGGGTCTGTGCGGGGTCTGTGAGGGGTCTGCGAGGCGTCTGTGCGGGGTCTGTGCGGAGTCTGTGCGGGGTCTGTGCGGGGTCTGTGCGGGGTCTGCGCGGGGTCTGCGAGGGGTCTGTGCGGGGTCTGTGCGGAGTCTGTGCGGAGTCTGTGCGGAGTCTGTGCGGAGTCTGTGTGGGGTCTGTACGGGGTCTGTGCGGGGTCTGTGCGGGGTCTGTGTGGAGTCTGTGCGGAGTCTGTGCGGGGTCTGTGCGGGGTCTGTGCGGGGTCTGCGAGGGGTCTGAGAGGGGTCTGCGCGGGGTCTGCGCGGGGTCTGCGCGGGGTCTGCGCGGGGTCTGCGCGGGGTCTGTGCGGGGTCTGTGCGGGGTCTGTGCGGAGTCTGTGCGGGGTCTGTGCGGGGTCTGTGCGGGGTCTGCGAGGAGTCTGTGTGGGGTCTGTGCGGGGTCTGTGCGGAGTCTGTGCGGAGTCTGTGCGGGGTCTGTGCGGGGTCTGTGCGGGGTCTGTGCGGGGTCTGTGCGGGGTCTGTGCGGAGTCTGTGCGGAGTCTGTGCGGGGTCTGTGCGGGGTCTGTGCGGGGTCTGTGCGGGGTCTGTGCGGGGTCTGTGCGGAGTCTGACCGGGGTCTGTGCGGGGTCTGTGCGGGGTCTGTGCGGGGTCTGTGCGGAGTCTGTGCGGGGTCTGTGCGGGGTCTGTGCGGGGTCTGTGAGGGGTCTGCGAGGAGTCTGTGCGGGGTCTGTGCGGGGTCTGTGCGGAGTCTGTGAGGGGTCTGTGCGGGGTCTGTGAGGGGTCTGTGCGGGGTCTGTGCGGGGTCTGTGCGGAGTCTGTGCGGGGTCTGTGCGGAGTCTGTGCGGAGTCTGTGCGGAGTCTGTGCGGAGTCTGTGCGGGGTCTGTGCGGAGTCTGTGCGGGGTCTGCGAGGAGTCTGTGCGGGGTCTGTGCGGGGTCTGTGCGGGGTCTGTGCGGGTTCTGTGCGGAGTCTGTGCGGGGTCTGTGTGGAGTCTGTGCGGGGTCTGCGAGGAGTCTGTGCGGGGTCTGTGCGGGGTCTGTGCGGGGCCTGTGTGGAGTCTGTGCGGAGTCTGTGCGGGGCCTGTGTGGAGTCTGTGCGGGCTCTGTGCGGGGCCTGTGCGGAGTCTGTGCGGGGCCTGTGTGGAGTCTGTGCGGAGTCTGTGCGGGGCCTGTGCGGAGTCTGTGCGGGGTCTGTGTGGAGTCTGTGCGCGGCCTGTGCGGGGTCTGTGCGGGGTCTGCGAGGAGTCTGTGCGGAATCTGTGCGGAGTCTGTGCGGAGTCTGTGCGGGGTCTGCGAGGAGTCTGCGAGGAGTCTGTGCGGGGTCTGCGAGGAGTCTGTGCGGGGTCTGTGCGGGGTCTGTGCGGGGTCTGTGCGGAGTCTGCGAGGGGTCTGCGAGGAGTCTGTGCGGAGTCTGTGCGGGGTCTGTGCGGGGTCTGTGCGGGGTCTGTGCGGGGTCTGTGCGGAGTCTGTGTGGAGTCTGTGCGGGGTCTGCGAGGAGTCTGTGCGGGGTCTGTGAGGAGTCTGTGCGGAGTCTGTGCGGGGTCTGTGCGGGGTCTGCGAGGAGTCTGTGTGGAGTCTGTGCGGGGTCTGCGAGGAGTCTGTGCGGGGTCTGTGAGGGGTCTGTGCGGAGTCTGCGAGGGGTCTGCGAGGGGACTGCGAGGAGTCTGTGCGGGGTCTGTGCGGAGTCTGTGCGGAATCTGC
This sequence comes from Scyliorhinus torazame, assembly GCF_047496885.1. Taxonomy (NCBI): domain Eukaryota; kingdom Metazoa; phylum Chordata; class Chondrichthyes; order Carcharhiniformes; family Scyliorhinidae; genus Scyliorhinus; species Scyliorhinus torazame. The sequence goes on from NC_092710.1 coordinate 20,472,505, forward strand.
GAGGGGTCTGCGAGGAGTCTGTGCGGGGTCTGTGCGGAGTCTGTGCGGAGTCTGTGCGGAGTCTGTGCGGAGTCTGTGCGGGGTCTGTGTGGGGTCTGCGAGGGGTCTGCGAGGGGTCTGCACGGGGTCTGCACGGAGTCTGTGCGGAGTCTGTGCGGGGTCTGTGTGGGGTCTGCGAGGGGTCTGCGAGGGGTCTGCACGGGGTCTGTGCGGAGTCTGTGCGGGGTCTGTGCGGGGTCTGTGCGGGGTCAGTGCGGGGTCTGTGCGGGGTCTGTGCGGGGTCTGTGCGGAGTCTGTGCGGGGTCTGTGCGGAGTCTGTGCGGGGTCAGTGCGGGGTCTGTGCGGAGTCTGTGCGGGGTCTGTGCGGGGTCTGTGCGGGGTCTGTGCGGGGTCTGTGCGAGGAGTCTGTGCGGGGTCTGCGAGGAGTCTGTGCGGGGTCTGTGCGAGGTCTGTGCGGGGTCTGTGCGGGGTCTGTGCGAGGAGTCTGTGCGTGGTCTGCGAGGAGTTTGTGCGGGGTCTGTGCGGGGTCTGTGCGGGGTCTGTGCGGAGTCTGTGCGGGGTCTGTGTGGAGTCTGTGCGGAGTCTGTGCGGGGTCTGTGCGGAGTCTGTGCGGGGTCTGTGCGGGGTCTGTGCGGGGTCTGTGCGGAGTCTGTGCGGGGTCTGTGCGGGGTCTGTGCGGGGTCTGCGAGGAGTCTGTGCGGGGTCTGTGCGGGGTCTGTGCGGGGTCTGTGCGGGGTCTGCGAGGAGTCTGTGCGGGGTCTGTGCGGGGTCTGTGCGGGGTCTGCGAGGAGTCTGCGAGGAGTCTGTGCGGGGTCTGTGCGGAGTCTGTGCGGGGTCTGTGCGGGGTCTGTGCGGGGTCTGTGCGGAGTCTGTGTGGAGTCTGTGCGGGGTCTGCGAGGAGTCTGTGCGGGGTCTGTGCGGGGCCTGTGTGGAGTCTGTGCGGGGTCTGCGAGGAGTCTGTGCGGGGTCTGTGCGGGGTCTGTGCGGGGTCTGTGCGGAGTCTGCGAGGGGTCTGCGAGGAGTCTGTGCGGAGTCTGCGAGGGGTCTGCGAGGAGTCTGTGCGGGGTCTGTGAGGGGTCTGTGCGGAGTCTGCGAGGGGTCTGCGAGGAGTCTGTGCGGAGTCTGTGCGGAGTCTGTGCGGGGTCTGCGAGGAGTCTGTGCGGGGTCTGCCAGGAGTCTGTGCGGGGTCTGTGCGGGGTCTGTGCGGGGTCTGTGCGGAGTCTGTGCGGGGTCTGTGCGGGGTCTGCGAGGAGTCTGCGAGGAGTCTGTGCGGGGTCTGCGAGGAGTCTGTGCGGGGTCTGTGCGGGGTCTGTGCGGGGTCTGTGCGGAGTCTGCGAGGGGTCTGCGAGGAGTCTGTGCGGAGTCTGTGCGGGGTCTGTGCGGGGTCTGTGCGGGGTCTGTGCGGGGTCTGTGCGGAGTCTGTGTGGAGTCTGTGCGGGGTCTGCGAGGAGTCTGTGCGGGGTCTGTGAGGAGTCTGTGCGGAGTCTGTGCGGGGTCTGTGCGGGGTCTGCGAGGAGTCTGTGTGGAGTCTGTGCGGGGTCTGCGAGGAGTCTGTGCGGGGTCTGTGAGGGGTCTGTGCGGAGTCTGCGAGGGGTCTGCGAGGGGTCTGCGAGGAGTCTGTGCGGGGTCTGTGCGGAGTCTGTGCGGAATCTGCGAGGGGTCTGCGAGGAGTCTGTGCGGGGTCTGTGCGGAGTCTGTGCGGAGTCTGTGCGGAGTCTGTGCGGAGTCTGTGCGGGGTCTGTGTGGGGTCTGCGAGGGGTCTGCGAGGGGTCTGCACGGGGTCTGCACGGAGTCTGTGCGGAGTCTGTGCGGGGTCTGTGTGGGGTCTGCGAGGGGTCTGCGAGGGGTCTGCACGGGGTCTGTGCGGAGTCTGTGCGGGGTCTGTGCGGGGTCTGTGCGGGGTCAGTGCGGGGTCTGTGCGGGGTCTGTGCGGGGTCTGTGCGGAGTCTGTGCGGGGTCTGTGCGGAGTCTGTGCGGGGTCAGTGCGGGGTCTGTGCGGAGTCTGTGCGGGGTCTGTGCGGGGTCTGTGCGGGGTCTGTGCGGGGTCTGTGCGAGGAGTCTGTGCGGGGTCTGCGAGGAGTCTGTGCGGGGTCTGTGCGAGGTCTGTGCGGGGTCTGTGCGGGGTCTGTGCGAGGAGTCTGTGCGTGGTCTGCGAGGAGTTTGTGCGGGGTCTGTGCGGGGTCTGTGCGGGGTCTGTGCGGAGTCTGTGCGGGGTCTGTGTGGAGTCTGTGCGGAGTCTGTGCGGGGTCTGTGCGGAGTCTGTGCGGGGTCTGTGCGGGGTCTGTGCGGGGTCTGTGCGGAGTCTGTGCGGGGTCTGTGCGGGGTCTGTGCGGGGTCTGCGAGGAGTCTGTGCGGGGTCTGTGCGGGGTCTGTGCGGGGTCTGTGCGGGGTCTGCGAGGAGTCTGTGCGGGGTCTGTGCGGGGTCTGTGCGGGGTCTGCGAGGAGTCTGCGAGGAGTCTGTGCGGGGTCTGTGCGGAGTCTGTGCGGGGTCTGTGCGGGGTCTGTGCGGGGTCTGTGCGGAGTCTGTGTGGAGTCTGTGCGGGGTCTGCGAGGAGTCTGTGCGGGGTCTGTGCGGGGCCTGTGTGGAGTCTGTGCGGGGTCTGCGAGGAGTCTGTGCGGGGTCTGTGCGGGGTCTGTGCGGGGTCTGTGCGGAGTCTGCGAGGGGTCTGCGAGGAGTCTGTGCGGAGTCTGCGAGGGGTCTGCGAGGAGTCTGTGCGGGGTCTGTGAGGGGTCTGTGCGGAGTCTGCGAGGGGTCTGCGAGGAGTCTGTGCGGAGTCTGTGCGGAGTCTGTGCGGAGTCTGTGCGGGGTCTGCGAGGAGTCTGTGCGGGGTCTGCCAGGAGTCTGTGCGGGGTCTGTGCGGGGTCTGTGCGGGGTCTGTGCGGAGTCTGTGCGGGGTCTGTGCGGGGTCTGTGTGGAGTCTGTGCGGAGTCTGTGCGGGGTCTGTGCGGAGTCTGTGCGGGGTCTGTGCGGGGTCTGTGCGGGGTCTGCGAGGAGTCTGTGCGGAGTCTGTGCGGGGTCTGTGCGGGGTCTGCGAGGAGTCTGCGAGGAGTCTGTGCGGGGTCTGCGAGGAGTCTGTGCGGGGTCTGTGAGGGGTCTGTGCGGAGTCTGCGAGGGGTCTGCGAGGAGTCTGTGCGGAGTCTGTGCGGAGACTGTGCGGAGTCTGTGCGGGGTCTGCGAGGAGTCTGTGCGGGGTCTGTGCGGGGTCTGTGCGGAGTCTGTGCGGGGTCTGTGCGGGGTCTGTGTGGAGTCTGTGCGGAGTCTGTGCGGTGTCTGCGCGGTGTCTTCGAGGAGTCTGTGCGGGGCCTGTGTGGAGTCTGTGCGGGGTCTGTGAGGGGTCTGTGCGGAGTCTGCGAGGGGTCTGCAAGGAGTCTGTGCGGAGTCTGTGCGGAGTCTGTGCGGGGTCTGCGAGGAGTCTGAGCGGGGTCTGTGCGGGGTCTGTGCGGAGTCTGTGCGGGGTCTGTGCGGGGTCTGTGTGGAGTCTGTGCGGGGTCTGTGCGGGGTCTGTGCGGGGTCTGTGCGGGGTCTGAGCGGGGTCTGCGAGGGGTCTGCGAGGGGTCTGCGCGGGGTCTGCGCGGGGTCTGTGCGGGGTCTGCGAGGAGTCTGTGCGGGGTCTGTGCGGGGTCTGTGCGGGGTCTGTGAGGGGTCTGTGCGGAGTCTGTGCGGGGTCTGTGCGGGGTCTGTGCGGGGTCTGTGAGGGGTCTGCGAGGTGTCTGTGCGGGGTCTGTGCGGAGTCTGTGCGGGGTCTGCGAGGAGTCTGTGTGGGGTCTGTGCGGGGTCTGTGCGGAGTCTGTGCGGAGTCTGTGCGGGGTCTGTGCGGGGTCTGTGCGGGGTCTGTGCGGGGTCTGTGCGGGGTCTGTGCGGAGTCTGTGCGGAGTCTGTGCGGGGTCTGTGCGGGGTCTGTGCGGGGTCTGTGCGGGGTCTGTGCGGGGTCTGTGCGGAGTCTGAGCGGGGTCTGTGCGGGGTCTGTGCGGGGTCTGTGCGGAGTCTGTGCGGGGTCTGTGCCGGGTCTGTGCGGGGTCTGTGAGGGGTCTGCGAGGAGTCTGTGCGGGGTCTGTGCGGGGTCTGTGCGGAGTCTGTGAGGGGTCTGTGCGGGGTCTGTGAGGGGTCTGTGCGGGGTCTGTGCGGGGTCTGTGCGGAGTCTGTGCGGGGTCTGTGCGGAGTCTGTGCGGAGTCTGTGCGGGGTCTGTGCGGAGTCTGTGCGGGGTCTGCGAGGAGTCTGTGCGGGGTCTGTGCGGGGTCTGTGCGGGGTCTGTGCGGGTTCTGTGCGGAGTCTGTGCGGGGTCTGTGTGGAGTCTGTGCGGGGTCTGCGAGGAGTCTGTGCGGGGTCTGTGCGGGGTCTGTGCGGGGCCTGTGTGGAGTCTGTGCGGAGTCTGTGCGGGGCCTGTGTGGAGTCTGTGCGGGGTCTGTGCGGGGCCTGTGCGGAGTCTGTGCGGGGCCTGTGTGGAGTCTGTGCGGAGTCTGTGCGGGGCCTGTGCGGAGTCTGTGCGGCGTCTGTGTGGAGTCTGTGCGCGGCCTGTGCGGGGTCTGTGCGGGGTCTGCGAGGAGTCTGTGCGGAATCTGTGCGGAGTCTGTGCGGAGTCTGTGCGGGGTCTGCGAGGAGTCTGCGAGGAGTCTGTGCGGGGTCTGCGAGGAGTCTGTGCGGGGTCTGTGCGGGGTCTGTGCGGAGTCTGCGAGGGGTCTGCGAGGAGTCTGTGCGGAGTCTGTGCGGGGTCTGTGCGGGGTCTGTGCGGAGTCTGTGTGGAGTCTGAGCGGGGTCTGCGAGGAGTCTGTGCGGGGTCTGTGAGGAGTCTGTGCGGAGTCTGTGCGGGGTCTGTGCGGGGTCTGCGAGGAGTCTGTGTGGAGTCTGTGCGGGGTCTGCGAGGAGTCTGTGCGGGGTCTGTGAGGGGTCTGTGCGGAGTCTGCGAGGGGTCTGCGAGGGGTCTGCGAGGAGTCTGTGCGGGGTCTGTGCGGAGTCTGTGCGGAATCTGCGAGGGGTCTGCGAGGAGTCTGTGCGGGGTCTGTGCGGAGTCTGTGCGGAGTCTGTGCGGAGTCTGTGCGGGGTCTGTGCGGGGTCTGTGTGGGGTCTGCGAGGGGTCTGCGAGGGGTCTGCACGGGGTCTGCACGGAGTCTGTGCGGAGTCTGTGCGGGGTCTGTGTGGGGTCTGCGAGGGGTCTGCGAGGGGTCTGCACGGGGTCTGTGCGGAGTCTGTGCGGGGTCTGTGCGGGGTCTGTGCGGGGTCAGTGCGGGGTCTGTGCGGGGTCTGTGCGGGGTCTGTGCGGAGTCTGTGCGGGGTCTGTGCGGAGTCTGTGCGGGGTCAGTGCGGGGTCTGTGCGGAGTCTGTGCGGGGTCTGTGCGGGGTCTGTGCGGGGTCTGTGCGGGGTCTGTGCGAGGAGTCTGTGCGGGGTCTGCGAGGAGTCTGTGCGGGGTCTGTGCGGGGTCTGTGCGGGGTCTGTGCGGGGTCTGTGCGAGGAGTCTGTGCGTGGTCTGCGAGGAGTTTGTGCGGGGTCTGTGCGGGGTCTGTGCGGGGTCTGTGCGGAGTCTGTGCGGGGTCTGTGTGGAGTCTGTGCGGAGTCTGTGCGGGGTCTGTGCGGAGTCTGTGCGGGGTCTGTGCGGGGTCTGTGCGGGGTCTGTGCGGAGTCTGTGCGGGGTCTGTGCGGGGTCTGTGCGGGGTCTGCGAGGAGTCTGTGCGGGGTCTGTGCGGGGTCTGTGCGGGGTCTGTGCGGGGTCTGCGAGGAGTCTGTGCGGGGTCTGTGCGGGGTCTGTGCGGGGTCTGCGAGGAGTCTGCGAGGAGTCTGTGCGGGGTCTGTGCGGAGTCTGTGCGGGGTCTGTGCGGGGTCTGTGCGGGGTCTGTGCGGAGTCTGTGTGGAGTCTGTGCGGGGTCTGCGAGGAGTCTGTGCGGGGTCTGTGCGGGGCCTGTGTGGAGTCTGTGCGGGGTCTGCGAGGAGTCTGTGCGGGGTCTGTGCGGGGTCTGTGCGGAGTCTGCGAGGGGTCTGCGAGGAGTCTGTGCGGGGTCTGTGAGGGGTCTGTGCGGAGTCTGCGAGGGGTCTGCGAGGAGTCTGTGCGGAGTTTGTGCGGAGTCTGTGCGGAGTCTGTGCGGGGTCTGCGAGGAGTCTGTGCGGGGTCTGCCAGGAGTCTGTGCGGGGTCTGTGCGGGGTCTGTGCGGGGTCTGTGCGGAGTCTGTGCGGGGTCTGTGCGGGGTCTGTGTGGAGTCTGTGCGGAGTCTGTGCGGGGTCTGTGCGGAGTCTGTGCGGGGTCTGTGCGGGGTCTGTGCGGGGTCTGCGAGGAGTCTGTGCGGAGTCTGTGCGGGGTCTGTGCGGGGTCTGCGAGGAGTCTGCGAGGAGTCTGTGCGGGGTCTGCGAGGAGTCTGTGCGGGGTCTGTGAGGGGTCTGTGCGGAGTCTGCGAGGGGTCTGCGAGGAGTCTGTGCGGAGTCTGTGCGGAGTCTGTGCGGAGTCTGTGCGGGGTCTGCGAGGAGTCTGTGCGGGGTCTGTGCGGGGTCTGTGCGGAGTCTGTGCGGGGTCTGTGCGGGGTCTGTGTGGAGTCTGTGCGGAGTCTGTGCGGTGTCTGCGCGGTGTCTTCGAGGAGTCTGTGCGGGGCCTGTGTGGAGTCTGTGCGGGGTCTGTGAGGGGTCTGTGCGGAGTCTGCGAGGGGTCTGCAAGGAGTCTGTGCGGAGTCTGTGCGGAGTCTGTGCGGAGTCTGTGCGGGGTCTGCGAGGAGTCTGAGCGGGGTCTGTGCGGGGTCTGTGCGGAGTCTGTGCGGGGTCTGTGCGGGGTCTGTGTGGAGTCTGTGCGGAGTCTGTGCGGGGTCTGTGCGGAGTCTGTGCGGGGTCTGAGCGGGGTCTGCGAGGGGTCTGCGAGGGGTCTGCGCGGGGTCTGCGCGGGGTCTGTGCGGGGTCTGCGAGGAGTCTGTGCGGGGTCTGTGCGGGGTCTGTGCGGGGTCTGTGAGGGGTCTGTGCGGAGTCTGTGCGGGGTCTGTGCGGGGTCTGTGCGGGGTCTGTGAGGGGTCTGCGAGGTGTCTGTGCGGGGTCTGTGCGGAGTCTGTGCGGGGTCTGTGCGGGGTCTGTGCGGGGTCTGCGCGGGGTCTGCGAGGGGTCTGTGCGGGGTCTGTGCGGAGTCTGTGCGGGGTCTGTGCGGAGTCTGTGCGGAGTCTGTGCGGAGTCTGTGTGGGGTCTGTACGGGGTCTGTGCGGGGTCTGTGCGGGGTCTGTGTGGAGTCTGTGCGGAGTCTGTGCGGGGTCTGTGCGGGGTCTGTGCGGGGTCTGCGAGGGGTCTGAGAGGGGTCTGCGCGGGGTCTGCGCGGGGTCTGCGCGGGGTCTGCGCGGGGTCTGTGCGGGGTCTGTGCGGGGTCTGTGCGGGGTCTGTGCGGAGTCTGTGCGGAGTCTGTGCGGGGTCTGTGCGGGGTCTGTGCGGGGTCTGCGAGGAGTCTGTGTGGGGTCTGTGCGGGGTCTGTGCGGAGTCTGTGCGGGGTCTGTGCGGGGTCTGTGCGGGGTCTGTGCGGGGTCTGTGCGGGGTCTGTGCGGGGTCTGTGCGGAGTCTGTGCGGAGTCTGTGCGGGGTCTGTGCGGGGTCTGTGCGGGGTCTGTGCGGGGTCTGTGCGGGGTCTGTGCGGAGTCTGAGCGGGGTCTGTGCGGGGTCTGTGCGGGGTCTGTGCGGGGTCTGTGCGGAGTCTGTGCGCGGTCTGTGCGGGGTCTGTGCGGGGTCTGTGAGGGGTCTGCGAGGAGTCTGTGCGGGGTCTGTGCGGGGTCTGTGCGGAGTCTGTGAGGGGTCTGTGCGGGGTCTGTGAGGGGTCTGTGCGGGGTCTGTGCGGGGTCTGTGCGGAGTCTGTGCGGGGTCTGTGCGGAGTCTGTGCGGAGTCTGTGCGGAGTCTGTGCGGAGTCTGTGCGGGGTCTGTGCGGAGTCTGTGCGGGGTCTGCGAGGAGTCTGTGCGGGGTCTGTGCGGGGTCTGTGCGGGGTCTGTGCGGGTTCTGTGCGGAGTCTGTGCGGGGTCTGTGTGGAGTCTGTGCGGGGTCTGCGAGGAGTCTGTGCGGGGTCTGTGCGGGGTCTGTGCGGGGCCTGTGTGGAGTCTGTGCGGAGTCTGTGCGGGGCCTGTGTGGAGTCTGTGCGGGGTCTGTGCGGGGCCTGTGCGGAGTCTGTGCGGGGCCTGTGTGGAGTCTGTGCGGAGTCTGTGCGGGGCCTGTGCGGAGTCTGTGCGGTGTCTGTGTGGAGTCTGTGCGCGGCCTGTGCGGGGTCTGTGCGGGGTCTGCGAGGAGTCTGTGCGGAATCTGTGCGGAGTCTGTGCGGAGTCTGTGCGGGGTCTGCGAGGAGTCTGCGAGGAGTCTGTGCGGGGTCTGCGAGGAGTCTGTGCGGGGTCTGTGCGGGGTCTGTGCGGGGTCTGTGCGGAGTCTGCGAGGGGTCTGCGAGGAGTCTGTGCGGAGTCTGTGCGGGGTCTGTGCGGGGTCTGTGCGGGGTCTGTGCGGGGTCTGTGCGGAGTCTGTGTGGAGTCTGTGCGGGGTCTGCGAGGAGTCTGTGCGGGGTCTGTGAGGAGTCTGTGCGGAGTCTGTGCGGGGTCTGTGCGGGGTCTGCGAGGAGTCTGTGTGGAGTCTGTGCGGGGTCTGCGAGGAGTCTGTGCGGGGTCTGTGAGGGGTCTGTGCGGAGTCTGCGAGGGGTCTGCGAGGGGTCTGCGAGGAGTCTGTGCGGGGTCTGTGCGGAGTCTGTGCGGAATCTGCGAGGGGTCTGCGAGGAGTCTGTGCGGGGTCTGTGCGGAGTCTGTGCGGAGTCTGTGCGGGGTCTGTGTGGGGTCTGCGAGGGGTCTGCGAGGGGTCTGTGCGGGGCCTGTGCGGAGTCTGTGCGGGGCCTGTGTGGAGTCTGTGCGGAGTCTGTGCGGGGCCTGTGCGGAGTCTGTGCGGGGTCTGTGTGGAGTCTGTGCGCGGCCTGTGCGGGGTCTGTGCGGGGTCTGCGAGGAGTCTGTGCGGAATCTGTGCGGAGTCTGTGCGGAGTCTGTGCGGGGTCTGCGAGGAGTCTGCGAGGAGTCTGTGCGGGGTCTGCGAGGAGTCTGTGCGGGGTCTGTGCGGGGTCTGTGCGGGGTCTGTGCGGAGTCTGCGAGGGGTCTGCGAGGAGTCTGTGCGGAGTCTGTGCGGGGTCTGTGCGGGGTCTGTGCGGGGTCTGTGCGGGGTCTGTGCGGAGTCTGTGTGGAGTCTGTGCGGGGTCTGCGAGGAGTCTGTGCGGGGTCTGTGAGGAGTCTGTGCGGAGTCTGTGCGGGGTCTGTGCGGGGTCTGCGAGGAGTCTGTGTGGAGTCTGTGCGGGGTCTGCGAGGAGTCTGTGCGGGGTCTGTGAGGGGTCTGTGCGGAGTCTGCGAGGGGTCTGCGAGGGGTCTGCGAGGAGTCTGTGCGGGGTCTGTGCGGAGTCTGTGCGGAATCTGCGAGGGGTCTGCGAGGAGTCTGTGCGGGGTCTGTGCGGAGTCTGTGCGGAGTCTGTGCGGGGTCTGTGTGGGGTCTGCGAGGGGTCTGCGAGGGGTCTGCACGGGGTCTGCACGGAGTCTGTGCGGAGTCTGTGCGGGGTCTGTGTGGGGTCTGCGAGGGGTCTGCGAGGGGTCTGCACGGGGTCTGTGCGGAGTCTGTGCGGGGTCTGTGCGGGGTCTGTGCGGGGTCAGTGCGGGGTCTGTGCGGGGTCTGTGCGGGGTCTGTGCGGAGTCTGTGCGGGGTCTGTGCGGAGTCTGTGCGGGGTCAGTGCGGGGTCTGTGCGGAGTCTGTGCGGGGTCTGTGCGGGGTCTGTGCGGGGTCTGTGCGGGGTCTGTGCGAGGAGTCTGTGCGGGGTCTGCGAGGAGTCTGTGCGGGGTCTGTGCGGGGTCTGTGCGGGGTCTGTGCGGGGTCTGTGCGAGGAGTCTGTGCGTGGTCTGCGAGGAGTTTGTGCGGGGTCTGTGCGGGGTCTGTGCGGGGTCTGTGCGGAGTCTGTGCGGGGTCTGTGTGGAGTCTGTGCGGAGTCTGTGCGGGGTCTGTGCGGAGTCTGTGCGGGGTCTGTGCGGGGTCTGTGCGGGGTCTGTGCGGAGTCTGTGCGGGGTCTGTGCGGGGTCTGTGCGGGGTCTGCGAGGAGTCTGTGCGGGGTCTGTGCGGGGTCTGTGCGGGGTCTGTGCGGGGTCTGCGAGGAGTCTGTGCGGGGTCTGTGCGGGGTCTGTGCGGAGTCTGTGCGGGGTCAGTGCGGTGTCTGTGCGGAGTCTGTGCGGGGTCTGTGCGGGGTCTGCGAGGAGTCTGTGCGGGGTCTGTGCGGGGTCTGTGCGGGGTCTGTGCGGAGTCTGTGCGGGGTCTGTGTGGAGTCTGTGCGGAGTCTGTGCGGGGTCTGTGCGGAGTCTGTGCGGGGTCTGTGCGGTGTCTGTGTGGAGTCTGTGCGGAGTCTGTGCGGGGTCTGTGCGGGGTCTGCGAGGAGTCTGTGCGGTGTCTGTGTGGAGTCTGTGAGGGGTCTGCGAGGGGTCTGTGCGGGGTCTGCGAGGAGTCTGTGCGGGGTCTGTGTGGAGTCTGTGAGGGGTCTGCGAGTGGTCTGTGCGGGGTCTGTGCGGGGTCTGTGCGGAGTCTGTGCGGGGTCTGCGAGGGGTCTGTGCGGGGTCTGCGAGGAGTCTGTGCGGGGTCTGTGTGGAGTCTGTGAGGGGTCTGCGAGGGGTCTGTGCGGGGTCTGCGAGGAGTCTGTGCGGGGTCTGTGTGGAGTCTGTGAGGGGTCTGCGAGGGGTCTGTGCGGGGTCTGCGAGGAGTCTGTGCGGGGTCTGTGTGGAGTCTGTGAGGGGTCTGCGAGTGGTCTGTGCAGGGTCTGTGCGGAGTCTGTGCGGGGTCTGTGCGGGGTCTGTGCGGTGTCTGTGAGGGGTCTGTGCGGGGTCTGTGCGGGGTCTGTGCGGGGTCTGTGCGGGGTCTGTGCGGGGTCTGTGCGGTGTCTGTGCGGGGTCTGTGCGGGGTCTGTGCGGGGTCTGTGCGGGGTCTGTGCGGGGTCTGCGAGGGGTCTGTGTGGAGTCTGTGCGGTGTCTGTGTGGAGTCTGTGAGGGGTCTGCGAGGGGTCTGTGCGGGGTCTTCGAGGAGTCTGTGCGGGGTCTGTGCGGGGTCTGTGCGGGGTCTGTGCGGGGTCTGTGCGGGGTCTGTGCGGGGTCTGTGCGGGGTCTGTGCGGGGTCTGTGCGGGGTCTGTGCGGTGTCTGTGCGGGGTCTGTGCGGGGTCTGTGCGGGGTCTGTGCGGGGTCTGCGAGGGGTCTGTGCGGGGTCTGTGCGGGGTCTGTGCGGTGTCTGTGTGGAATCTGTGCGGAGTCTGTGCGCAGTCTGTGCGGGGTCTGTGCGGAGTCTGTGCGGTGTCTGTGCGGGGCCTGCGAGGAGTCTGTGCGGAGTCTGTGCGGAGTCTGTGCGCAGTCTGTGCGGGGCCTGTGTGGAGTCTGTGCGGGGTCTGTGCGGAGTCTGTGCGGAGTCTGTGCGGAGTCTGTGCGGGGTCTGTGCGGGGTCTGTGCGGAGTCTGTGCGGTGTCTGTGCGGGGTCTGTGCGGGGTCTGTGCGGGTTGTGTGCGGGGTCTGTGCGGGGTCTGTGCGGGGTCTGTGCGGAGTCTGTGCGGAGTCTGTGCGGGGTCTGTGCGGAGTCTGTGCGGGGTCTGTGCGGGGTCTGTGCGGGGTCTGTGCGGGGTCTGTGCGGAGTCTGTGCGGGGTCTGCGAGGAGTCTGTGCGGAATCTGTGCGCAGTCTGTGCGGGGTCTGTGCGGAATCTGTGCGGAGTCTGTGCGGAGTCTGTGCGGGGTCTGTGCGGGGTCTGTGCGGAGTCTGTGCGGAGTCTGTGCGGAGTCTGTGCGCAGTCTGTGCGGGGTCTGTGCGGAGTCTGTGCGGTGTCTGTGCGGTGTCTGTGCGGGGTCTGCGAGGAGTCTGTGCGGAGTCTGTGCGGGGTCTGTGCGGGGTCTGCGAGGAGTCTGTGCGGGGTCTGTGCGGGGTCTGTGCGGGGTCTGTGCGGAGTCTGTGCGGAGTCTGTGCGGAGTCTGTGCGGAGTCTGTGCGCAGTCTGTGCGGGGTCTGTGCGGAGTCTGTGCGGTGTCTGTGCGGGGTCTGCGAGGAGTCTGTGCGGGGTCTGTGCGGGGTCTGTGCGGGGTCTGTGTGGAGTCTGTGTGGAGTCTGTGCGGGGTCTGCGAGGAGTCTGTGCGGGGTCTGCGAGGAGTCTGTGCGGGGTCTGTGCGGGGTCTGTGCGGAGTCTGTGTGGGGTCTTTGTGGGGTCTTTGTGGGGTCTGTGCGGAGTCTGTGCGGAGTCTGTGCGGGGTCTGTGCGGGGTCTGTGCGGAGTCTGTGCGGAGTCTGTGCGGGGTCTGTGCGGGGTCTGTGAGGGGTCTGTGCGGGGTCTGTGCGGAATCTGTGCGGGGTCTGTGCGGAGTCTGTGCGGAGTCTGTGTGGAGTCTGTGCGGGGTCTGTGCGGGGTCTGTGCGGGGTCTGTGCGGGGTCTGTGCGGGGTCTGCGAGGAGTCTGTGCGGGGTCTGTGCGGGGCCTGTGTGGAGTCTGTGCGGGGTCTGTGCGGGGTCTGTGCGGGGTCTGCGAGGAGTCTGTGCGGGGTCTGTGCGGGGCCTGTGCGGAGTCTGTGCGGGTCTGTGCGTGGTCTGCGAGGAGTCTGTGCGGGGTCTGTGCGGGGTCGGTCAGTGCGGGGTCTGTGCGGGGTCTGTGCGGGGTCTGTGCGGGGTCTGTGTGGAGTCTGTGCGGGGTCTGTGCGGAGTCTGTGCGGAGTCTGTGCGGGGTCTGTGCGGGGTCTGTGCGGGGTCTGTGCGGGGTCTGTGCGGGGTCTGTGCGGGGTCTGTGCGTGGTCTCTGCGGGGTCTGTGCGGGGTCGGTCTGTGCGGGGTCTGTGCGGGGTCTGTGCGGGGTCTGTGCGGGGTCTGTGCGGGGTCTGTGCGGGGTCTGTGAGGGGTCTGTGTGGAGTCTGTGCGGAGTCTGTGCGGGGTCTGTGCGGGGTCTGTGCGGAGTCTGTGCGGGGTCTGTGCGGGGTCTGTGCGGGGTCTGTGCGGGGTCTGTGCGGGGTCTGCGAGGGGTCTGTGCGGAGTCTGTGTGGAGTCTGTGCGGGGTCTGTGTGGAGTCTGTGCGGAGTCTGTGCGGGGTCTGTGCGGAGTCTGTGCGGAGCCTGTGCGGAATCTGTGCGGAATCTGTGCGGAGTCTGTGCGGGGTCTGTGCGGAATCTGTGCGGAGTCTGTGCGGGGTCTGTGCGGGGTCTGCGAGGAGTCTGTGCGGGGTCTGTGCGGGGCCTGTGTGGAGTCTGTGCGGGGTCTGCGAGGAGTCTGTGCGGGGTCTGTGCGGAGTCTGTGCGGAGTCTGTGCGGAGTCTGTGCGGGGTCTGCGAGGAGTCTGTGCGGGGTCTGTGCGGAGTCTGTGCGGAGTCTGTGCGGGGTCTGTGCGGAGTCTGTGCGGAGTCTGTGCGGGGTCTGTGCGGAGTCTGTGCGGGGCCTGTGCGGAGTCTGTGCGGGGTCTGTGCGGGGTCTGTGCGGGGTCTGTGCGGAGTCTGTGCGGAGTCTGTGCGCAGTCTGTGCGGGGTCTGCGAGGAGTCTGTGCGGAGTCTGTGCGGGGTCTGTGCGGGGTCTGTGCGGAGTCTGTGCGGGGTCTGTGCGGGGTCTGTGCGGGGTCTGTGCGGGGTCTGTGCGGGGTCTGTGCGGGGTCTGTGCGGAGTCTGTGCGGAGTCTGTGTGGAGTCTGTGCGGGGTCTGTGTGGGGTCTGTGCGGGGTCTGTGCGGGGTCTGTGCGGAGTCTGTGTGGAGTCTGTGCGGGGTCTGTACGGGGTCTGTGCGGGGTCTGTGCGGGGTCTGTGCGGGGTCTGTGCGGGGTCTGTGCGGGGTCTGTGCGGAGTCTGTGCGGGGTCTGCGAGGGGTCTGCGAGGAGTCTGCGAGGAGTCTGTGCGGGGTCTGTGTGGGGTCTGTGCGGGGTCTGTGCGGAGTCTGTGCGGGGTCTGCGAGGAGTCTGTGCGGAGTCTGTGCGGAATCTGTGCGGAGTCTGTGCGGAGTCTGTGCGGGGTCTGTGCGGGGTCTGTGCGGAGTCTGTGCGGGGTCTGCGAGGAGTCTGTGCGGAGTCTGTGCGGGGTCTGCGAGGGGTCTGTGCGGAGTCTGTGCGGAATCTGTGCGGAGTCTGTGCGGAGTCTGTGCGGAGTCTGTGCGGAGTCTGTGCGGGGTCTGTGCGGGGTCTGCGAGGGGTCTGCGAGGGGTTTGTGCGGAATCTGTGCGGAGTCTGTGCGGGGTCTGTGCGGGGTCTGTGCGGGGTCTGTGCGGGGTCTGTGCGGGGTCTGCGAGGGGTCTGTGCGGGGTCTGCGAGGAGTCTGTGCGGGGTCTGTGCGGGGTCTGTGCGGGGTCTGCGAGGGGTCTGTGCGGAGTCTGTGCGGAGTCTGTGCGGAATCTGTGCGGAGTCTGTGCGGGGTCTGTGCGGAGTCTGTGCGGAGTCTGTGTGGAGTCTGTGCGGGGTCTGTGCGGAGTCTGTGCGGAGTCTGTGCGGGGCCTGTGTGGAGTCTGTGCGGAGTCTGTGCGGAGTCTGTGAGGGGTCTGTGCGGGGTCTGTGAGGGGTCTGTGCGGGGTCTGTGAGGGGTCTGTGCGGGGTCTGTGAGGGGTCTGTGCGGAGTCTGTGCGGGGTCTGTGCGGGGTCTGCGAGGAGTCTGTGCGGGGTCTGTGCGGGGCCTGTGTGGAGTCTGTGCGGAGTCTGTGCGGAGTCTGTGCGGGGTCTGCGAGGAGTCTGTGCGGGGTCTGTGCGGGGTCTGCGAGGAGTCTGTGCGGGGTCTGTGCGGGGTCTGTGCGGAGTCTGTGCGGAGTCTGTGCGGAGTCTGTGCGGGGTCTGCGAGGAGTCTGTGCGGGGTCTGTGCGGGGCCTGTGTGGAGTCTGTGAGGGGTCTGTGCGGGGTCTGTGCGGGGTCTGTGCGGAGTCTGTGCGGGGTCTGTGTGGAGTCTGTGCGGGGTCTGCGAGGAGTCTGTGCGGGGTCTGTGCGGGCCCTGTGTGGGGTCTGTGCGGGGTCTGTGTGGAGTCTGTGAGGGGTCTGTGCGGGGTCTGTGCGGGGTCTGTGCGGAGTCTGTGCGGGGTCTGTGTGGAGTCTGTGCGGGGTCTGCGAGGAGTCTGTGCGGGGTCTGTGCGGGGCCTGTGTGGGGTCTGTGCGGGGTCTGTGTGGAGTCTGTGAGGGGTCTGTGCGGGGTCTGTGCGGGGTCTGTGCGGGGTCTGTGCGGAGTCTGTGTGGAGTCTGTGCGGGGTCTGCGAGGAGTCTGTGCGGGGTCTGTGCGGGGCCTGTGTGGGGTCTGTGCGGGGTCTGTGCGGGGTCTGCGAGGAGTCTGTGTGGGGTCTGTGCGGGGCCTGTGAGGGGTCTGTGCGGGGTCTGTGCGGGGTCTGCGAGGAGTCTGTGCGGGGTCTGTGCGGGGCCTGTGAGGGGTCTGTGTGGAGTCTGTGCGGGGTCTGCGAGGAGTCTGTGCGGGGTCTGTGCGGGGCCTGTGCGGGGTCTGTGCGGGGCCTGTGCGGTGTCTGTGCGGGGTCTGTGCGGGGTCTGTGCGGGGTCTGTGCGGGGTCTGTGCGGAGTCTGTGCGGGGTCTGTGCGGGGTCTGTGCGGGGTCTGCGAGGAGTCTGTGCGGGGTCTGTGCGGGGTCTGTGCGGGGTCTGCGAGGAGTCTGTGCGGGGTCTGTGCGGGGCCTGTGCGGGGTCTGTGCGGGGCCTGTGCGGGGTCTGTGCGGGGTCTGTGCGGGGTCTGTGCGGAGTCTGTGCGGGGTCTGTGTGGAGTCTGTGCGGGGTCTGCGAGGAGTCTGTGCGGGGTCTGTGCGGGGCCTGTGTGGGGTCTGTGCGGGGTCTGTGCGGGGTCTGCGAGGAGTCTGTGCGTAGTCTGTGCGGAGTCTGTGCGGGGTCTGTGCGGAGTCTGTGCGGAGTCTGTGCGGGGTCTGTGCGGGGTCTGTGCGGGGTCTGTGCGGGGTCTGTGCGGGGTCTGTGTGGTGTCTGTGCGGGGTCTGCGAGGAGTCTGTGCGGGGTCTGTGCGGGGCCTGTGTGGAGTCTGTGCGGGGTCTGCGAGGAGTCTGTGCGGAGTCTGTGCGGGGCCTGTGTGGAGTCTGTGCGGGGCCTGTGCGGGGTCTGTGCGGGGTCTGCGAGGAGTCTGTGCGGGGTCTGTGCGGGGTCTGTGCGGAGTCTGTGCGGGGTCTGTGTGGGGTCTGTGCGGGGTCTGTGCGGGGTCTGTGCGGGGTCTGTGCGGGGTCTGTGCGGAGTCTGTGCGGAGTCTGTGTGGAGTCTGTGCGGGGTCTGTGTGGGGTCTGTGCGGGGTCTGTGCGGGGTCTGTGCGGAGTCTGTGTGGAGTCTGTGCGGGGTCTGTACGGGGTCTGTGCGGGGTCTGTGCGGGGTCTGTGCGGGGTCTGTGCGGGTTCTGTGCGGGGTCTGTGCGGAGTCTGTGCGGGGTCTGCGAGGGGTCTGCGAGGAGTCTGTGCGGGGTCTGTGTGGGGTCTGTGCGGGGTCTGTGCGGAGTCTGTGCGGGGTCTGCGAGGAGTCTGTGCGGAGTCTGTGCGGAATCTGTGCGGAGTCTGTGCGGAGTCTGTGCGGGGTCTGTGCGGGGTGTGTGCGGAGTCTGTGCGGGGTCTGCGAGGAGTCTGTGCGGAGTCTGTGCGGGGTCTGCGAGGGGTCTGTGCGGAGTCTGTGCGGAATCTGTGCGGAGTCTGTGCGGAGTCTGTGCGGAGTCTGTGCGGAGTCTGTGCGGGGTCTGCGAGGGGTCTGCGAGGGTTTTGTGCGGAATCTGTGCGGAGTCTGTGCGGGGTCTGTGCGGGGTCTGTGCGGGGTCTGTGCGGGGTCTGCGAGGCGTCTGTGCGGGGTCTGCGAGGAGTCTGTGCGGGGTCTGTGCGGGGTCTGTGCGGGGTCTGCGAGGGGTCTGTGCGGAGTCTGTGCGGAGTCTGTGCGGAATCTGTGCGGAGTCTGTGCGGGGTCTGTGCGGAGTCTGTGCGGAGTCTGTGTGGAGTCTGTGCGGGGTCTGTGCGGAGTCTGTGCGGAGTCTGTGCGGGGCCTGTGTGGAGTCTGTGCGGAGTCTGTGCGGAGTCTGTGAGGGGTCTGTGCGGGGTCTGTGAGGGGTCTGTGCGGGGTCTGTGAGGGGTCTGTGCGGGGTCTGTGAGGGGTCTGTGCGGAGTCTGTGCGGGGTCTGTGCGGGGTCTGCGAGGAGTCTGTGCGGGGTCTGTGCGGGGCCTGTGTGGAGTCTGTGCGGAGTCTGTGCGGAGTCTGTGCGGGGTCTGCGAGGAGTCTGTGCGGGGTCTGTGCGGGGTCTGCGAGGAGTCTGTGCGGGGTCTGTGCGGGGTCTGTGCGGAGTCTGTGCGGAGTCTGTGCGGAGTCTGTGCGGGGTCTGCGAGGAGTCTGTGCGGGGTCTGTGCGGGGCCTGTGTGGAGTCTGTGAGGGGTCTGTGCGGGGTCTGTGCGGGGTCTGTGCGGAGTCTGTGCGGGGTCTGTGTGGAGTCTGTGCGGGGTCTGCGAGGAGTCTGTGCGGGGTCTGTGCGGGGCCTGTGTGGGGTCTGTGCGGGGTCTGTGTGGAGTCTGTGAGGGGTCTGTGCGGGGTCTGTGCGGGGTCTGTGCGGAGTCTGTGCGGGGTCTGTGTGGAGTCAGTGCGGGGTCTGCGAGGAGTCTGTGCGGGGTCTGTGCGGGGCCTGTGTGGGGTCTATGCGGGGTCTGTGTGGAGTCTGTGAGGGGTCTGTGCGGGGTCTGTGCGGGGCCTGTGTGGGGTCTGTGCGGGGTCTGTGTGGAGTCTGTGAGGGATCTGTGCGGGGTCTGTGTGGAGTCTGTGTGGAGTCTGTGCGGGGTCTGTGCGGAGTCTGTGCGGGGTCTGCGAGGAGTCTGTGCGGGGTCTGTGCGGGGCCTGTGTGGGGTCTGTGCGGGGTCTGTGTGGAGTCTGTGAGGGGTCTGTGCGGGGTCTGTGCGGGGTCTGTGCGGGGTCTGTGCGGAGTCTGTGTGGAGTCTGTGCGGGGTCTGCGAGGAGTCTGTGCGGGGTCTGTGCGGGGCCTGTGTGGGGTCTGTGCGGGGTCTGTGCGGGGTCTGCGAGGAGTCTGTGTGGGGTCTGTGCGGGGCCTGTGAGGGGTCTGTGCGGGGTCTGTGCGGGGTCTGCGAGGAGTCTGTGCGGGGTCTGTGCGGGGCCTGTGAGGGGTCTGTGTGGAGTCTGTGCGGGGTCTGCGAGGAGTCTGTGCGGGGTCTGTGCGGGGCCTGTGCGGGGTCTGTGCGGGGCCTGTGCGGTGTCTGTGCGGGGTCTGTGCGGGGTCTGTGCGGGGTCTGTGCGGAGTCTGTGCGGGGTCTGTGCGGGGTCTGTGCGGGGTCTGCGAGGAGTCTGTGCGGGGTCTGTGCGGGGTCTGTGCGGGGTCTGCGAGGAGTCTGTGCGGGGTCTGTGCGGGGCCTGTGCGGGGTCTGTGCGGGGCCTGTGCGGGGTCTGTGCGGGGTCTGTGCGGAGTCTGTGCGGGGTCTGTGTGGAGTCTGTGCGGGGTCTGCGAGGAGTCTGTGCGGGGTCTGTGCGGGGCCTGTGTGGGGTCTGTGCGGGGTCTGTGCGGGGTCTGCGAGGAGTCTGTGCGTAGTCTGTGCGGAGTCTGTGCGGGGTCTGTGCGGAGTCTGTGCGGAGTCTGTGCGGGGTCTGTGCGGGGTCTGTGCGGGGTCTGTGCGGGGTCTGTGTGGAGTCTGTGCGGGGTCTGCGAGGAGTCTGTGCGGGGTCTGTGCGGGGCCTGTGTGGAGTCTGTGCGGGGTCTGCGAGGAGTCTGTGCGGAGTCTGTGCGGGGCCTGTGTGGAGTCTGTGCGGGGCCTGTGCGGGGTCTGTGCGGGGTCTGCGAGGAGTCTGTGCGGGGTCTGTGCGGGGTCTGTGCGGGGTCTGCGAGGAGTCTGTGCGGAATCTGTGCGGAGTCTGTGCGGAGTCTGTGCGGGGTCTGTGCGGGGTCTGCGAGGAGTCTGCGAGGAGTCTGTGCGGAGTCTGCGAGGAGTCTGTGCGGGGTCTGTGCGGGGCCTGTGTGGAGTCTGTGCGGGGTCTGCGAGGAGTCTGTGCGGGGTCTGTGCGGGGTCTGTGCGGGGTCTGTGCGGAGTCTGCGAGGGGTCTGCGAGGAGTCTGTGCGGAGTCTGCGCGGGGTCTGCGAGGAGTCTGTGCGGGGTCTGTGAGGGGTCTGTGCGGAGTCTGCGAGGGGTCTGCGAGGAGTCTGTGCGGAGTCTGTACGGAGTCTGTGCGGGGTCTGCGAGGAGTCTGTGCGGGGTCTGCGAGGAGTCTGTGCACGGTCTGTGCGGGGTCTGTGCGGGGTCTGTGGGGAGTCTGTGCGGGGTCTGTGCGGGGTCTGTGTGGAGTCTGTGCGGAGTCTGTGCGGGGTCTGTGCGGAGTCTGTGCGGGGTCTGTGCGGGGTCTGTGCGGGGTCTGTGCGGGGTCAGCGAGGAGTCTGTGCGGAGTCTGTGCGGGGTCTGTGCGGGGTCTGCGAGGAGTCTGCGAGGAGTCTGTGCGGGGTCTGCGAGGAGTCTGTGCGGGGTCTGTGCGGGGCCTGTGTGGAGTCTGTGCGGGGTCTGTGAGGGGTCTGTGCGGAGTCTGCGAGGGGTCTGCGAGGAGTCTGTGCGGAGTCTGTGCGGAGTCTGTGCGGAGTCTGTGCGGGGTCTGCGAGGAGTCTGTGCGGGGTCTGTGCGGGGTCTGTGCGGAGTCTGTGCGGGGTCTGTGCGGGGTCTGTGTGGAGTCTGTGCGGAGTCTGTGCGGGGTCTGTGCGGAGTCTGTGCGGGGTCTGTGCGGGGTCTGCGAGGGGTCTGCGAGGGGTCTGCGCGGGGTCTGCGTGGGGTCTGCGTGGGGTCTGCGCGGGGTCTGTGCGGGGTCTGCGAGGAGTCTGTGTGGGGTCTGTGCGGGGTCTGTGCGGGGTCTGTGCGGGGTCTGTGCGGGGTCTGCGAGGGGTCTGTGCGGGGTCTGCGAGGAGTCTGTGCGGGGTCTGTGCGGGGTCTGTGCGGGGTCTGCGAGGGGTCTGTGCGGAGTCTGTGCGGAGTCTGTGCGGAGTCTGTGCGGAATCTGTGCGGAGTCTGTGCGGGGTCTGTGCGGAGTCTGTGCGGAGTCTGTGTGGAGTCTGTGCGGGGTCTGTGCGGAGTCTGTGCGGGGCCTGTGTGGAGTCTGTGCGGAGTCTGTGCGGAGTCTGTGAGGGGTCTGTGCGGGGTCTGTGAGGGGTCTGTGCGGGGTCTGTGAGGGGTCTGTGCGGGGTCTGTGAGGGGTCTGTGCGGAGTCTGTGCGGGGTCTGTGCGGGGTCTGCGAGGAGTCTGTGCGGGGTCTGTGCGGGGCCTGTGTGGAGTCTGTGCGGAGTCTGTGCGGAGTCTGTGCGGGGTCTGCGAGGAGTCTGTGCGGGGTCTGTGCGGGGTCTGCGAGGAGTCTGTGCGGGGTCTGTGCGGGGTCTGTGCGGAGTCTGTGCGGAGTCTGTGCGGGGTCTGCGAGGAGTCTGTGCGGGGTCTGTGCGGGGCCTGTGTGGAGTCTGTGAGGGGTCTGTGCGGGGTCTGTGCGGGGTCTGTGCGGAGTCTGTGCGGGGTCTGTGTGGAGTCTGTGCGGGGTCTGCGAGGAGTCTGTGCGGGGTCTGTGCGGGGCCTGTGTGGGGTCTGTGCGGGGTCTGTGTGGAGTCTGTGAGGGGTCTGTGCGGGGTCTGTGCGGGGTCTGTGCGGAGTCTGTGCGGGGTCTGTGTGGAGTCTGTGCGGGGTCTGCGAGGAGTCTGTGCGGGGTCTGTGCGGGGCCTGTGTGGGGTCTATGCGGGGTCTGTGTGGAGTCTGTGAGGGGTCTGTGCGGGGTCTGTGCGGGGCCTGTGTGGGGTCTGTGCGGGGTCTGTGTAGAGTCTGTGAGGGGTCTGTGCGGGGTCTGTGTGGAGTCTGTGTGGAGTCTGTGCGGGGTCTGTGCGGAGTCTGTGCGGGGTCTGCGAGGAGTCTGTGCGGGGTCTGTGCGGGGCCTGTGTGGGGTCTGTGCGGGGTCTGTGTGGAGTCTGTGAGGGGTCTGTGCGGGGTCTGTGCGGGGTCTGTGCGGGGTCTGTGCGGAGTCTGTGTGGAGTCTGTGCGGGGTCTGCGAGGAGTCTGTGCGGGGTCTGTGCGGGGCCTGTGTGGGGTCTGTGCGGGGTCTGTGCGGGGTCTGCGAGGAGTCTGTGCGGGGTCTGTGCGGGGCCTGTGAGGGGTCTGTGCGGGGTCTGTGCGGGGTCTGCGAGGAGTCTGTGCGGGGTCTGTGCGGGGCCTGTGAGGGGTCTGTGTGGAGTCTGTGCGGGGTCTGCGAGGAGTCTGTGCGGGGTCTGTGCGGGGCCTGTGCGGGGTCTGTGCGGGGCCTGTGCGGTGTCTGTGCGGGGTCTGTGCGGGGTCTGTGCGGGGTCTGTGCGGGGTCTGTGCGGGGTCTGTGCGGAGTCTGTGCGGGGTCTGTGCGGGGTCTGTGCGGGGTCTGCGAGGAGTCTGTGCGGGGTCTGTGCGGGGTCTGTGCGGGGTCTGCGAGGAGTCTGTGCGGGGTCTGTGCGGGGCCTGTGCGGGGTCTGTGCGGGGTCTGTGCGGGGTCTGTGCGGAGTCTGTGCGGGGTCTGTGTGGAGTCTGTGCGGGGTCTGCGAGGAGTCTGTGCGGGGTCTGTGCGGGGCCTGTGTGGGGTCTGTGCGGGGTCTGTGCGGGGTCTGCGAGGAGTCTGTGCGTAGTCTGTGCGGAGTCTGTGCGGGGTCTGTGCGGAGTCTGTGCGGAGTCTGTGCGGGGTCTGTGCGGGGTCTGTGCGGGGTCTGTGCGGGGTCTGTGCGGGGTCTGTGCGGGGTCTGTGTGGAGTCTGTGCGGGGTCTGCGAGGAGTCTGTGCGGGGTCTGTGCGGGGCCTGTGTGGAGTCTGTGCGGGGTCTGCGAGGAGTCTGTGCGGAGTCTGTGCGGGGCCTGTGTGGAGTCTGTGCGGGGCCTGTGCGGGGTCTGTGCGGGGTCTGCGAGGAGTCTGTGCGGGGTCTGTGCGGGGTCTGTGCGGGGTCTGCGAGGAGTCTGTGCGGAATCTGTGCGGAGTCTGTGCGGAGTCTGTGCGGGGTCTGTGCGGGGTCTGCGAGGAGTCTGCGAGGAGTCTGTGCGGAGTCTGCGAGGAGTCTGTGCGGGGTCTGTGCGGGGCCTGTGTGGAGTTTGTGCGGGGTCTGCGAGGAGTCTGTGCGGGGTCTGTGCGGGGTCTGTGCGGGGTCTGTGCGGAGTCTGCGAGCGGTCTGCGAGGAGTCTGTGCGGAGTCTGCGAGGGGTCTGCGAGGAGTCTGTGCGGGGTCTGTGAGGGGTCTGTGCGGAGTCTGCGAGGGGTCTGCGAGGAGTCTGTACGGAGTCTGTGCGGGGTCTGCGAGGAGTCTGTGCGGGGTCTGCGAGGAGTCTGTGCGCGGTCTGTGCGGGGTCTGTGCGGGGTCTGTGCGGAGTCTGTGCGGGGTCTGTGCGGGGTCTGTGTGGAGTCTGTGCGGAGTCTGTGCGGGGTCTGTGCGGAGTCTGTGCGGGGTCTGTGCGGGGTCTGTGCGGGGTCTGTGCGGGGTCTGCGAGGAGTCTGTGCGGAGTCTGTGCGGAGTCTGTGCGGGGTCTGTGCGGGGTCTGCGAGGAGTCTGCGAGGAGTCTGTGCGGGGTCTGCGAGGAGTCTGTGCGGGGTCTGTGCGGGGCCTGTGTGGAGTCTGTGCGGGGTCTGTGAGGGGTCTGTGCGGAGTCTGCGAGGGGTCTGCGAGGAGTCTGTGCGGAGTCTGTGCGGAGTCTGTGCGGAGTCTGTGCGGGGTCTGCGAGGAGTCTGTGCGGGGTCTGTGCGGGGTCTGTGTGGAGTCTGTGCGGAGTCTGTGCGGGGTCTGTGCGGAGTCTGTGCGGGGTCTGTGCGGGGTCTGCGAGGGGTCTGCGAGGGGTCTGCGCGGGGTCTGCGCGGGGTCTGCGCGGGGTCTGTGCGGGGTCTGCGAGGAGTCTGTGTGGGGGCTGTGCGGGGTCTGTGCGGGGTCTGTGCGGGGTCTGTGCGGAGTCTGTGCGGAGTCTGTGCGGGGTCTGTGCGGGGTCTGTGCGGGGTCTGCGCGGGGTCTGTGCGGGGTCTGCGAGGAGTCTGTGTGGGGTCTGTATGGGGTCTGTGCGGGGTCTGTGCGGGGTCTGTGCGGAGTCTGTGCGGGGTCTGTGCGGGGTCTGTGCGGGGTCTGTGCGGGGTCTGTGCGGAGTCTGTGCGGCGTCTGTGCGGGGTCTGTGCGGGGTCTGTGCGGGGTCTGTGCGGGGTCTGTGCGGAGTCTGTGCGGAGTCTGAGCGGGGTCTGTGCGGGGTCTGTGCGGGGTCTGTGCGGGGTCTGTGCGGGGTCTGTGCGGAGTCTGTGCGGAGTCTGTGCGGGGTCTGTGCGGGGTCTGTGAGGGGTCTGCGAGGAGTCTGTGCGTAGTCTGTGCGGGGTCTGTGCGGAGTCTGTGAGGGGTCTGTGCGGGGTCTGTGAGGGGTCTGTGCGGGGTCTGTGCGGGGTCTGTGCGGAGTCTGTGTGGGGTCTGTGCGGAGTCTGTGCGGAGTCTGTGCGGAGTCTGTGCGGGGTCTGTGCGGGGTCTGCGAGGAGTCTGCGCGGGGTATGTGCGGGGTCTGTGCGGGGTCTGTGCGGAGTCTGTGTGGAGTCTGTGCGGGGTCTGCGAGGAGTCTGTGCGGGGTCTGCGAGGAGTCTGTGCGGGGTCTGTGCAGGGCCTGTGTGGGGTCTGTGCGGGGTCTGTGCGGGGTCTGCGAGGAGTCTGTGCGTAGTCTGTGCGGAGTCTGTGCGGGGTCTGTGCGGAGTCTGTGCGGAGTCTGTGCGGGGTCTGTGCGGGGTCTGTGCGGGGTCTGTGCGGGGTCTGTGCGGGGTCTGTGTGGAGTCTGTGCGGGGTCTGCGAGGAGTCTGTGCGGGGTCTGTGCGGGGCCTGTGTGGAGTCTGTGCGGGGTCTGCGAGGAGTCTGTGCGGAGTCTGTGCGGGGCCTGTGTGGAGTCTGTGCGGGGCCTGTGCGGGGTCTGTGCGGGGTCTGCGAGGAGTCTGTGCGGGGTCTGTGCGGGGTCTGTGCGGGGTCTGCGAGGAGTCTGTGCGGAATCTGTGCGGAGTCTGTGCGGAGTCTGTGCGGGGTCTGTGCGGGGTCTGCGAGGAGTCTGCGAGGAGTCTGTGCGGAGTCTGCGAGGAGTCTGTGCGGGGTCTGTGCGGGGCCTGTGTGGAGTTTGTGCGGGGTCTGCGAGGAGTCTGTGCGGGGTCTGTGCGGGGTCTGTGCGGGGTCTGTGCGGAGTCTGCGAGGGGTCTGCGAGGAGTCTGTGCGGAGTCTGCGAGGGGTCTGCGAGGAGTCTGTGCGGGGTCTGTGAGGGGTCTGTGCGGAGTCTGCGAGGGGTCTGCGAGGAGTCTGTGCGGAGTCTGTACGGAGTCTGTGCGGGGTCTGCGAGGAGTCTGTGCGGGGTCTGCGAGGAGTCTGTGCGCGGTCTGTGCGGGGTCTGTGCGGGGTCTGTGCGGAGTCTGTGCGGGGTCTGTGCGGGGTCTGTGTGGAGTCTGTGCGGAGTCTGTGCGGGGTCTGTGCGGAGTCTGTGCGGGGTCTGTGCGGGGTCTGTGCGGGGTCTGTGCGGGGTCTGCGAGGAGTCTGTGCGGAGTCTGTGCGGGGTCTGTGCGGGGTCTGCGAGGAGTCTGCGAGGAGTCTGTGCGGGGTCTGCGAGGAGTCTGTGCGGGGTCTGTGCGGGGCCTGTGTGGAGTCTGTGCGGGGTCTGTGAGGGGTCTGTGCGGAGTCTGTGAGGGGTCTGCGAGGAGTCTGTGCGGAGTCTGTGCGGAGTCTGTGCGGAGTCTGTGCGGGGTCTGCGAGGAGTCTGTGCGGGGTCTGTGCGGGGTCTGTGTGGAGTCTGTGCGGATTCTGTGCGGGGTCTGTGCGGGGTCTGCGAGGAGTCTGTGCGGGGTCTGTGCGGGGCCTGTGTGGAGTCTGTGCGGGGTCTGTGAGGGGTCTGTGCGGAGTCTGTGAGGGGTCTGCGAGGAGTCTGTGCGGAGTCTGTGCGGAGTCTGTGCGGAGTCTGTGCGGGGTCTGCGAGGAGTCTGTGCGGGGTCTGTGCGGGGTCTGTGTGGAGTCTGTGCGGATTCTGTGCGGGGTCTGTGCGGAGTCTGTGCGGGGTCTGTGCGGGGTCTGCGAGGGGTCTGCGAGGGGTCTGCGCGGGGTCTGCGCGGGGTCTGCGCGGGGTCTGTGCGGGGTCTGCGAGGAGTCTGTGTGGGGTCTGTGCGGGGTCTGTGCGGGGTCTGTGCGGGGTCTGTGCGGAGTCTGTGCGGGGTCTGTGAGGGGTCTGCGAGGAGTCTGTGCGTCGTCTGTGCGGGGTCTGTGCGGAGTCTGTGAGGGGTCTGTGCGGGGTCTGTGAGGGGTCTGCGCGGGGTCTGTGCGGGGTCTGTGCGGAGTCTGTGTGGGGTCTGTGCGGAGTCTGTGCGGAGTCTGTGCGGGGTCTGTGCGGGGTCTGTGAGGGGTCTGCGAGGAGTCTGTGCGGGGTCTGTGCGAGGTCTGTGCGGAGTCTGTGAGGGGTCTGTGCGGGGTCTGTGAGGGGTCTGTGCGGGGTCTGTGCGGGGTCTGTGCGGAGTCTGTGTGGGGTCTGTGCGGAGTCTGTGCGGAGTCTGTGCGGAGTCTGTGCGGGGTCTGCGAGGAGTCTGTGCGTAGTCTGTGCGGAGTCTGTGCGGGGTCTGTGCGGAGTCTGTGCGGAGTCTGTGCGGGGTCTGTGCGGGGTCTGTGCGGGGTCTGTGCGGGGTCTGTGCGGGGTCTGTGTGGAGTCTGTGCGGGGTCTGCGAGGAGTCTGTGCGGGGTCTGTGCGGGGCCTGTGTGGAGTCTGTGCGGGGTCTGCGAGGAGTCTGTGCGGAGTCTGTGCGGGGCCTGTGTGGAGTCTGTGCGGGGCCTGTGCGGGGTCTGTGCGGGGTCTGCGAGGAGTCTGTGCGGGGTCTGTGCGGGGTCTGTGCGGGGTCTGCGAGGAGTCTGTGCGGAATCTGTGCGGAGTCTGTGCGGAGTCTGTGCGGGGTCTGTGCGGGGTCTGCGAGGAGTCTGTGCGGAGTCTGCGAGGAGTCTGTGCGGGGTCTGTGCGGGGCCTGTGTGGAGTTTGTGCGGGGTCTGCGAGGAGTCTGTGCGGGGTCTGTGCGGGGTCTGTGCGGGGTCTGTGCGGAGTCTGCGAGGGGTCTGCGAGGAGTCTGTGCGGAGTCTGCGAGGGGTCTGCGAGGAGTCTGTGCGGGGTCTGTGAGGGGTCTGTGCGGAGTCTGCGAGGGGTCTGCGAGGAGTCTGTGCGGAGTCTGTACGGAGTCTGTGCGGGGTCTGCGAGGAGTCTGTGCGGGGTCTGCGAGGAGTCTGTGCGCGGTCTGTGCGGGGTCTGTGCGGGGTCTGTGCGGAGTCTGTGCGGGGTCTGTGCGGGGTCTGTGTGGAGTCTGTGCGGAGTCTGTGCGGGGTCTGTGCGGAGTCTGTGCGGGGTCTGTGCGGGGTCTGTGCGGGGTCTGTGCGGGGTCTGTGAGGAGTCTGTGCGGAGTCTGTGCGGGGTCTGTGCGGGGTCTGCGAGGAGTCTGCGAGGAGTCTGTGCGGGGTCTGCGAGGAGTCTGTGCGGGGTCTGTGCGGGGCCTGTGTGGAGTCTGTGCGGGGTCTGTGAGGGGTCTGTGCGGAGTCTGTGAGGGGTCTGCGAGGAGTCTGTGCGGAGTCTGTGCGGAGTCTGTGCGGAGTCTGTGCGGGGTCTGCGAGGAGTCTGTGCGGGGTCTGTGCGGGGTCTGTGTGGAGTCTGTGCGGATTCTGTGCGGGGTCTGTGCGGAGTCTGTGCGGGGTCTGTGCGGGGTCTGCGAGGGGTCTGCGAGGGGTCTGCGCGGGGTCTGCGCGGGGTCTGCGCGGGGTCTGTGCGGGGTCTGCGAGGAGTCTGTGTGGGGTCTGTGCGGGGTCTGTGCGGGGTCTGTGCGGGGTCTGTGCGGAGTCTGTGCGGAGTCTGTGCGGGGTCTGTGCGGGGTCTGTGCGGGGTCTGTGCGGGGTCTGCGCGGGGTCTGTGCGGGGTCTGCGAGGAGTCTGTGTGGGGTCTGTATGGGGTCTGTGCGGGGTCTGTGCGGGGTCTGTGCGGAGTCTGTGCGGGGTCTGTGCGGGGTCTGTGCGGGGTCTGTGCGGGGTCTGTGCGGAGTCTGTGCGGCGTCTGTGCGGGGTCTGTGCGGGGTCTGTGCGGGGTCTGTGCGGGGTCTGTGCGGGGTCTGTGCGGAGTCTGTGCGGAGTCTGAGCGGGGTCTGTGCGGGGTCTGTGCGGGGTCTGTGCGGGGTCTGTGCGGGGTCTGTGCGGAGTCTGTGCGGAGTCTGTGCGGGGTCTGTGCGGGGTCTGTGAGGGGTCTGCGAGGAGTCTGTGCGGGGTCTGTGCGAGGTCTGTGCGGAGTCTGTGAGGGGTCTGTGCGGGGTCTGTGAGGGGTCTGTGCGGGGTCTGTGCGGGGTCTGTGCGGAGTCTGTGTGGGGTCTGTGCGGAGTCTGTGCGGAGTCTGTGCGGAGTCTGTGCGGGGTCTGTGCGGGGTCTGCGAGGAGTCTGCGCGGGGTCTGTGCGGGGTCTGTGCGGGGTCTGTGCGGGGTCTGTGCGGAGTCTGTGCGGGGTCTGTGTGGTGTCTGTGCGGGGTCTGCGAGGAGTCTGTGCGGGGTCTGTGCGGGGTCTGTGCGGGGCCTGTGTGGAGTCTGTGCGGAGTCTGTGCGGAGTCTGTGCGGGGCCTGTGTGGAGTCTGTGCGGAGTCTGTGCGGGGCCTGTGCGGAGTCTGTGCGGGGTCTGTGCGGGGTCTGTGTGGAGTCTGTGCGCGGCCTGTGCGGGGTCTGTGCGGAGTCTGTGCGGAATCTGTGCGGAGTCTGTGCGGGGTCTGTGCGGGGTCTGCGAGGGGTTTGTGCGGAATCTGTGCGGAGTCTGTGCGGGGTCGGTGCGGAGTCTGTGCAGAGTCTGTGCGGGGTCTGTGCGGGGTCTGTGCGGGGTCTGTGCAGGTCTGTGCGGGGTCTGCGAGGGGTTTGTGCGGAATCTGTGCGGAGTCTGTGCGGGGTCTGTGCGGGGTCTGTGCGGGGTCTGCGCGGGGTCTGCGCGGGGTCTGCGCGGGGTCTGCGCGGGGTCTGTGCGGGGTCTGCGCGGGGTCTGCGCGGGGTCTGCGCGGGGTCTGTGCGGGGTCTGTGCGGAGTCTGTGCGGGGTCTGTGCGGGGTCTGTGCGGGGTCTGTGCGGGGTCTGTGCGGGGTCTGTGCGGGGTCTGTGCGGGGTCTGTGTGGAATCTGTGCGGAGTCTGTGCGGGGTCTGTGCGGGGTCTGCGCGGGGTCTGCGCGGGGTCTGCGCGGGGTCTGTGCGGGGTCTGCGCGGGGTCTGTGCGGAATCTGTGCGGAGTCTGTGCGGGGTCTGTGCGGGGTCTGTGCGGGGTCTGCGCGGGGTCTGCGCGGGGTCTGCGCGGGGTCTGCGCGGGGTCTGCGCGGGGTCTACGAGGGGTCTGCGAGGGGTCTGTGCGGGGTCTGTGCGGAGTCTGTGCGGGGTCTGTGCGGGGTCTGTGCGGGGTCTGTGCGGGGTCTGTGCGGAATCTGTGCGGGATCTGCGAGGGGTCTGCGAGGGGTCTGCGCGGGGTCTGCGCGGAGTCTGCGAGGGGTCTGTGCGGGGTCTGTGCGGGGTCTGTGAGGAGTCTGTGAGGAGTCTGCGAGGGGTCTGCGAGGGGTCTGTGCGGGGTCTGTGTGGAGTCTGTGCGGGGTCTGCGAGGGGTCTGCGCGGGGTCCGTGCGGGGTCTGCGAGGGGTCTGCGAGGGGTCTGTGCGGGGTCTGTGCGGAGTCTGTGCGGGGTCTGCGAGGGGTCTGCGAGGGGTCTGCGAGGGGTCTGCACGGGGTCTGCGCGGGGTCTGCGCGGGGTCTGTGAGGGGTCTGCGAGGGGTCTGTGCGGGGTCTGTGCGGAGTCTGTGCGGGGTCTGTGCGGGGTCTGCGAGGAGTCTGCGCGGGGTCTGTGCGGGGTCTGTGCGGGGTCTGTGCGGGGTCTGTGCGGAGTCTGTGCGGGGTCTGTGTGGAGTCTGTGCGGGGTCTGCGAGGAGTCTGTGCGGGGTCTGTGCGGGGTCTGTGCGGGGCCTGTGTGGAGTCTGTGCGGAGTCTGTGCGGGGCCTGTGTGGAGTCTGTGCGGGGCCTGTGTGGAGTCTGTGCGGAGTCTGTGCGGGGCCTGTGCGGAGTCTGTGCGGGGTCTGTGCGGGGTCTGTGTGGAGTCTGTGCGCGGCCTGTGCGGGGTCTGTGCGGAGTCTGTGCGGAATCTGTGTGGAGTCTGTGCGGGGTCTGCGAGGAGTCTGTGCGGGGTCT
The DNA here is from genome assembly GCF_047496885.1 of Scyliorhinus torazame. NCBI lineage: Eukaryota > Metazoa > Chordata > Chondrichthyes > Carcharhiniformes > Scyliorhinidae > Scyliorhinus > Scyliorhinus torazame. Next base: position 20,501,576 of record NC_092710.1, read on the forward strand.
GTGCGGGGTCTGTGCGGGGTCTGCGAGGGGTTTGTGCGGAATCTGTGCGGAGTCTGTGCGGGGTCGGTGCGGAGTCTGTGCAGAGTCTGTGCGGGGTCTGTGCGGGGTCTGTGCGGGGTCTGTGCAGGTCTGTGCGGGGTCTGCGAGGGGTTTGTGCGGGGTCTGTGTGGAGTCTGTGCGGGGTCTGCGAGGAGTCTGTGCGGGGTCTGTGCGGGGCCTGTGTGGGGTCTGTGCGGGGTCTGTGCGGGGTCTGCGAGGAGTCTGTGCGTAGTCTGTGCGGAGTCTGTGCGGAGTCTGTGCGGGGTCTGTGCGGGGTCTGTGCGGGGTCTGTGTGGAGTCTGTGCGGGGTCTGCGAGGAGTCTGTGCGGGGTCTGTGCGGGGCCTGTGTGGAGTCTGTGCGGGGTCTGCGAGGAGTCTGTGCGGAGTCTGTGCGGGGCCTGTGTGGAGTCTGTGCGGGGCCTGTGCGGGGTCTGTGCGGGGTCTGCGAGGAGTCTGTGCGGGGTCTGTGCGGGGTCTGTGCGGGGTCTGCGAGGAGTCTGTGCGGAATCTGTGCGGAGTCTGTGCGGAGTCTGTGCGGGGTCTGTGCGGGGCCTGCGAGGAGTCTGCGAGGAGTCTGTGCGGAGTCTGCGAGGAGTCTGTGCGGGGTCTGTGCGGGGCCTGTGTGGAGTTTGTGCGGGGTCTGCGAGGAGTCTGTGCGGGGTCTGTGCGGGGTCTGTGCGGGGTCTGTGCGGAGTCTGCGAGGGGTCTGCGAGGAGTCTGTGCGGAGTCTGCGAGGGGTCTGCGAGGAGTCTGTGCGGGGTCTGTGAGGGGTCTGTGCGGAGTCTGCGAGGGGTCTGCGTGGAGTCTGTGCGGAGTCTGTACGGAGTCTGTGCGGGGTCTGCGAGGAGTCTGTGCGGGGTCTGCGAGGAGTCTGTGCGCGGTCTGTGCGGGGTCTGTGCGGGGTCTGTGCGGAGTCTGTGCGGGGTCTGTGCGGGGTCTGTGTGGAGTCTGTGCGGAGTCTGTGCGGGGTCTGTGCGGAGTCTGTGCGGGGTCTGTGCGGGGTCTGTGCGGGGTCTGTGCGGGGTCTGCGAGGAGTCTGTGCGGAGTCTGTGCGGGGTCTGTGCGGGGTCTGCGAGGAGTCTGCGAGGAGTCTGTGCGGGGTCTGCGAGGAGTCTGTGCGGGGTCTGTGCGGGGCCTGTGTGGAGTCTGTGCGGGGTCTGTGAGGGGTCTGTGCGGAGTCTGCGAGGGGTCTGCGAGGAGTCTGTGCGGAGTCTGTGCGGAGTCTGTGCGGAGTCTGTGCGGGGTCTGCGAGGAGTCTGTGCGGGGTCTGTGCGGGGTCTGTGTGGAGTCTGTGCGGATTCTGTGCGGGGTCTGTGCGGAGTCTGTGCGGGGTCTGTGCGGGGTCTGCGAGGGGTCTGCGAGGGGTCTGCGCGGGGTCTGCGCGGGGTCTGCGCGGGGTCTGTGCGGGGTCTGCGAGGAGTCTGTGTGGGGTCTGTGCGGGGTCTGTGCGGGGTCTGTGCGGGGTCTGTGCGGAGTCTGTGCGGAGTCTATGCGGGGTCTGTGCGGGGTCTGTGCGGGGTCTGTGCGGGGTCTGCGCGGGGTCTGTGCGGGGTCTGCGAGGAGTCTGTGTGGGGTCTGTATGGGGTCTGTGCGGGGTCTGTGCGGGGTCTGTGCGGAGTCTGTGCGGGGTCTGTGCGGGGTCTGTGCGGGGTCTGTGCGGGGTCTGTGCGGAGTCTGTGCGGCGTCTGTGCGGGGTCTGTGCGGGGTCTGTGCGGGGTCTGTGCGGGGTCTGTGCGGGGTCTGTGCGGAGTCTGTGCGGAGTCTGAGCGGGGTCTGTGCGGGGTCTGTGCGGGGTCTGTGCGGGGTCTGTGCGGGGTCTGTGCGGAGTCTGTGCGGAGTCTGTGCGGGGTCTGTGCGGGGTCTGTGAGGGGTCTGCGAGGAGTCTGTGCGGGGTCTGTGCGAGGTCTGTGCGGAGTCTGTGAGGGGTCTGTGCGGGGTCTGTGAGGGGTCTGTGCGGGGTCTGTGCGGGGTCTGTGCGGAGTCTGTGTGGGGTCTGTGCGGAGTCTGTGCGGAGTCTGTGCGGAGTCTGTGCGGGGTCTGTGCGGGGTCTGCGAGGAGTCTGCGCGGGGTCTGTGCGGGGTCTGTGCGGGGTCTGTGCGGGGTCTGTGCGGAGTCTGTGCGGGGTCTGTGTGGTGTCTGTGCGGGGTCTGCGAGGAGTCTGTGCGGGGTCTGTGCGGGGTCTGTGCGGGGCCTGTGTGGAGTCTGTGAGGAGTCTGTGCGGGGCCTGTGTGGAGTCTGTGCGGGGCCTGTGTGGAGTCTGTGCGGAGTCTGTGCGGGGCCTGTGCGGAGTCTGTGCGGGGTCTGTGCGGGGTCTGTGTGGAGTCTGTGCGCGGCCTGTGCGGGGTCTGTGCGGAGTCTGTGCGGAATCTGTGCGGAGTCTGTGCGGGGTCTGTGCGGGGTCTGCGAGGGGTTTGTGCGGAATCTGTGCGGAGTCTGTGCGGGGTCGGTGCGGAGTCTGTGCAGAGTCTGTGCGGGGTCTGTGCGGGGTCTGTGCGGGGTCTGCGAGGGGTTTGTGCGGGGTCTGTGTGGAGTCTGTGCGGGGTCTGCGAGGAGTCTGTGCGGGGTCTGTGCGGGGCCTGTGTGGGGTCTGTGCGGGGTCTGTGCGGGGTCTGCGAGGAGTCTGTGCGTAGTCTGAGCGGAGTCTGTGCGGAGTCTGTGCGGGGTCTGTGCGGGGTCTGTGCGGGGTCTGTGTGGAGTCTGTGCGGGGTCTGCGAGGAGTCTGTGCGGGGTCTGTGCGGGGCCTGTGTGGAGTCTGTGCGGGGTCTGCGAGGAGTCTGTGCGGAGTCTGTGCGGGGCCTGTGTGGAGTCTGTGCGGGGCCTGTGCGGGGTCTGTGCGGGGTCTGCGAGGAGTCTGTGCGGGGTCTGTGCGGGGTCTGTGCGGGGTCTGCGAGGAGTCTGTGCGGAATCTGTGCGGAGTCTGTGCGGAGTCTGTGCGGGGTCTGTGCGGGGCCTGCGAGGAGTCTGCGAGGAGTCTGTGCGGAGTCTGCGAGGAGTCTGTGCGGGGTCTGTGCGGGGCCTGTGTGGAGTTTGTGCGGGGTCTGCGAGGAGTCTGTGCGGGGTCTGTGCGGGGTCTGTGCGGGGTCTGTGCGGAGTCTGCGAGGGGTCTGCGAGGAGTCTGTGCGGAGTCTGCGAGGGGTCTGCGAGGAGTCTGTGCGGGGTCTGTGAGGGGTCTGTGCGGAGTCTGCGAGGGGTCTGCGTGGAGTCTGTGCGGAGTCTGTACGGAGTCTGTGCGGGGTCTGCGAGGAGTCTGTGCGGGGTCTGCGAGGAGTCTGTGCGCGGTCTGTGCGGGGTCTGTGCGGGGTCTGTGCGGAGTCTGTGCGGGGTCTGTGCGGGGTCTGTGTGGAGTCTGTGCGGAGTCTGTGCGGGGTCTGTGCGGAGTCTGTGCGGGGTCTGTGCGGGGTCTGTGCGGGGTCTGTGCGGGGTCTGCGAGGAGTCTGTGCGGAGTCTGTGCGGGGTCTGTGCGGGGTCTGCGAGGAGTCTGCGAGGAGTCTGTGCGGGGTCTGCGAGGAGTCTGTGCGGGGTCTGTGCGGGGCCTGTGTGGAGTCTGTGCGGGGTCTGTGAGGGGTCTGTGCGGAGTCTGCGAGGGGTCTGCGAGGAGTCTGTGCGGAGTCTGTGCGGAGTCTGTGCGGAGTCTGTGCGGGGTCTGCGAGGAGTCTGTGCGGGGTCTGTGCGGGGTCTGTGTGGAGTCTGTGCGGATTCTGTGCGGGGTCTGTGCGGAGTCTGTGTGGGGTCTGTGCGGGGTCTGCGAGGGGTCTGCGAGGGGTCTGCGCGGGGTCTGCGCGGGGTCTGCGCGGGGTCTGTGCGGGGTCTGCGAGGAGTCTGTGTGGGGTCTGTGCGGGGTCTGTGCGGGGTCTGTGCGGGGTCTGTGCGGAGTCTGTGCGGAGTCTGTGCGGGGTCTGTGCGGGGTCTGTGCGGGGTCTGTGCGGGGTCTGCGCGGGGTCTGTGCGGGGTCTGCGAGGAGTCTGTGTGGGGTCTGTATGGGGTCTGTGCGGGGTCTGTGCGGGGTCTGTGCGGAGTCTGTGCGGGGTCTGTGCGGGGTCTGTGCGGGGTCTGTGCGGGGTCTGTGCGGAGTCTGTGCGGCGTCTGTGCGGGGTCTGTGCGGGGTCTGTGCGGGGTCTGTGCGGGGTCTGTGCGGGGTCTGTGCGGAGTCTGTGCGGAGTCTGAGCGGGGTCTGTGCGGGGTCTGTGCGGGGTCTGTGCGGGGTCTGTGCGGGGTCTGTGCGGAGTCTGTGCGGAGTCTGTGCGGGGTCTGTGCGGGGTCTGTGAGGGGTCTGCGAGGAGTCTGTGCGGGGTCTGTGCGAGGTCTGTGCGGAGTCTGTGAGGGGTCTGTGCGGGGTCTGTGAGGGGTCTGTGCGGGGTCTGTGCGGGGTCTGTGCGGAGTCTGTGTGGGGTCTGTGCGGAGTCTGTGCGGAGTCTGTGCGGAGTCTGTGCGGGGTCTGTGCGGGGTCTGCGAGGAGTCTGCGCGGGGTCTGTGCGGGGTCTGTGCGGGGTCTGTGCGGGGTCTGTGCGGAGTCTGTGCGGGGTCTGTGTGGTGTCTGTGCGGGGTCTGCGAGGAGTCTGTGCGGGGTCTGTGCGGGGTCTGTGCGGGGCCTGTGTGGAGTCTGTGAGGAGTCTGTGCGGGGCCTGTGTGGAGTCTGTGCGGGGCCTGTGTGGAGTCTGTGCGGAGTCTGTGCGGGGCCTGTGCGGAGTCTGTGCGGGGTCTGTGCGGGGTCTGTGTGGAGTCTGTGCGCGGCCTGTGCGGGGTCTGTGCGGAGTCTGTGCGGAATCTGTGCGGAGTCTGTGCGGGGTCTGTGCGGGGTCTGCGAGGGGTTTGTGCGGAATCTGTGCGGAGTCTGTGCGGGGTCGGTGCGGAGTCTGTGCAGAGTCTGTGCGGGGTCTGTGCGGGGTCTGTGCGGGGTCTGTGCAGGTCTGTGCGGGGTCTGCGAGGGGTTTGTGCGGAATCTGTGCGGAGTCTGTGCGGGGTCTGTGCGGGGTCTGTGCGGGGTCTGCGCGGGGTCTGCGCGGGGTCTGCGCGGGGTCTGCGCGGGGTCTGTGCGGGGTCTGCGCGGGGTCTGCGCGGGGTCTGTGCGGGGTCTGTGCGGGGTCTGTGCGGAGTCTGTGCGGGGTCTGTGCGGGGTCTGTGCGGGGTCTGTGCGGGGTCTGTGCGGGGTCTGTGCGGGGTCTGTGTGGAATCTGTGCGGAGTCTGTGCGGGGTCTGTGCGGGGTCTGCGCGGGGTCTGCGCGGGGTCTGCGCGGGGTCTGTGCGGGGTCTGCGCGGGGTCTGTGCGGAATCTGTGCGGAGTCTATGCGGGGTCTGTGCGGGGTCTGTGTGGGGTCTGCGCGGGGTCTGCGCGGGGTCTGCGCGGGGTCTGCGCGGGGTCTGCGCGGGGTCTACGAGGGGTCTGCGAGGGGTCTGTGCGGGGTCTGTGCGGAGTCTGTGCGGGGTCTGTGCGGGGTCTGTGCGGGGTCTGTGCGGAATCTGTGCGGGATCTGCGAGGGGTCTGCGAGGGGTCTGCGCGGGGTCTGCGCGGAGTCTGCGAGGGGTCTGTGCGGGGTCTGTGCGGGGTCTGTGAGGAGTCTGTGAGGAGTCTGCGAGGGGTCTGCGAGGGGTCTGTGCGGGGTCTGTGTGGAGTCTGTGCGGGGTCTGCGAGGGGTCTGCGCGGGGTCCGTGCGGGGTCTGCGAGGGGTCTGCGAGGGGTCTGTGCGGGGTCTGTGCGGAGTCTGTGCGGGGTCTGCGAGGGGTCTGCGAGGGGTCTGCGAGGGGTCTGCACGGGGTCTGCGCGGGGTCTGCGCGGGGTCTGCACGGGGTCTGTGAGGGGTCTGCGAGGGGTCTGTGCGGGGTCTGTGCTGAGTCTGTGCGGGGTCTGTGCGGGGTCTGCGAGGAGTCTGCGCGGGGTCTGTGCGGGGTCTGTGCGGGGTCTGTGCGGGGTCTGTGCGGAGTCTGTGCGGGGTCTGTGTGGAGTCTGTGCGGGGTCTGCGAGGAGTCTGTGCGGGGTCTGTGCGGGGTCTGTGCGGGGCCTGTGTGGAGTCTGTGCGGAGTCTGTGCGGGGCCTGTGTGGAGTCTGTGCGGAGTCTGTGCGCGGCCTGTGCGGGGTCTGTGCGGGGCCTGTGCGGGGTCTGTGTGGAGTCTGTGCGCGGCCTGTGCGGGGTCTGTGCGGAGTCTGTGCGGAATCTGTGCGGAGTCTGTGCGGGGTCTGTGCGGGGTCGGTGCGGAGTCTGTGCAGAGTCTGTGCGGGGTCTGTGCGGGGTCTGTGCGGGGTCTGTGCAGGTCTGTGCGGGGTCTGCGAGGGGCCTGCGAGGAGTCTGCGAGGAGTCTGTGCGGAGTCTGCGAGGAGTCTGTGCGGGGTCTGTGCGGGGTCTGCGCGGGGTCTGCGCGGGGTCTGTGCGGGGTCTGCGCGGGGTCTGTGCGGGGTCTGTGCGGGGTCTGTGCGGGGTCTGTGCGGAGTCTGTGCGGGGTCTGTGCGGGGTCTGTGCGGGGTCTGTGCGGGGTCTGTGCGGGGTCTGTGTGGAATCTGTGCGGAGTCTGTGCGGGGTCTGTGCGGAGTCTGTACGGAGTCTGTGCGGGGTCTGCGAGGAGTCTGTGCGGGGTCTGCGAGGAGTCTGTGCGCGGTCTGTGCGGGGTCTGTGCGGGGTCTGTGCGGAGTCTGTGCGGGGTCTGTGCGGGGTCTGTGTGGAGTCTGTGCGGAGTCTGTGCGGGGTCTGTGCGGAGTCTGTGCGGGGTCTGTGCGGGGTCTGTGCGGGGTCTGTGCGGGGTCTGCGAGGAGTCTGTGCGGAGTCTGTGCGGGGTCTGTGCGGGGTCTGCGAGGAGTCTGCGAGGAGTCTGTGCGGGGTCTGCGAGGAGTCTGTGCGGGGTCTGTGCGGGGCCTGTGTGGAGTCTGTGCGGGGTCTGTGAGGGGTCTGTGCGGAGTCTGCGAGGGGTCTGCGAGGAGTCTGTGCGGAGTCTGTGCGGAGTCTGTGCGGAGTCTGTGCGGGGTCTGCGAGGAGTCTGTGCGGGGTCTGTGCGGGGTCTGTGTGGAGTCTGTGCGGATTCTGTGCGGGGTCTGTGCGGAGTCTGTGCGGGGTCTGTGCGGGGTCTGCGAGGGGTCTGCGAGGGGTCTGCGCGGGGTCTGCGCGGGGTCTGCGCGGGGTCTGTGCGGGGTCTGCGAGGAGTCTGTGTGGGGTCTGTGCGGGGTCTGTGCGGGGTCTGTGCGGGGTCTGTGCGGAGTCTGTGCGGAGTCTGTGCGGGGTCTGTGCGGGGTCTGTGCGGGGTCTGTGCGGGGTCTGCGCGGGGTCTGTGCGGGGTCTGCGAGGAGTCTGTGTGGGGTCTGTATGGGGTCTGTGCGGGGTCTGTGCGGGGTCTGTGCGGAGTCTGTGCGGGGTCTGTGCGGGGTCTGTGCGGGGTCTGTGCGGGGTCTGTGCGGAGTCTGTGCGGCGTCTGTGCGGGGTCTGTGCGGGGTCTGTGCGGGGTCTGTGCGGGGTCTGTGCGGGGTCTGTGCGGAGTCTGTGCGGAGTCTGAGCGGGGTCTGTGCGGGGTCTGTGCGGGGTCTGTGCGGGGTCTGTGCGGGGTCTGTGCGGAGTCTGTGCGGAGTCTGTGCGGGGTCTGTGCGGGGTCTGTGAGGGGTCTGCGAGGAGTCTGTGCGGGGTCTGTGCGAGGTCTGTGCGGAGTCTGTGAGGGGTCTGTGCGGGGTCTGTGAGGGGTCTGTGCGGGGTCTGTGCGGGGTCTGTGCGGAGTCTGTGTGGGGTCTGTGCGGAGTCTGTGCGGAGTCTGTGCGGAGTCTGTGCGGGGTCTGTGCGGGGTCTGCGAGGAGTCTGCGCGGGGTCTGTGCGGGGTCTGTGCGGGGTCTGTGCGGGGTCTGTGCGGAGTCTGTGCGGGGTCTGTGTGGTGTCTGTGCGGGGTCTGCGAGGAGTCTGTGCGGGGTCTGTGCGGGGTCTGTGCGGGGCCTGTGTGGAGTCTGTGAGGAGTCTGTGCGGGGCCTGTGTGGAGTCTGTGCGGGGCCTGTGTGGAGTCTGTGCGGAGTCTGTGCGGGGCCTGTGCGGAGTCTGTGCGGGGTCTGTGCGGGGTCTGTGTGGAGTCTGTGCGCGGCCTGTGCGGTGTCTGTGCGGAGTCTGTGCGGAATCTGTGCGGAGTCTGTGCGGGGTCTGTGCGGGGTCTGCGAGGGGTTTGTGCGGAATCTGTGCGGAGTCTGTGCGGGGTCGGTGCGGAGTCTGTGCAGAGTCTGTGCGGGGTCTGTGCGGGGTCTGTGCGGGGTCTGTGCAGGTCTGTGCGGGGTCTGCGAGGGGTTTGTGCGGAATCTGTGCGGGGTCTGTGCGGGGTCTGTGCGGGGTCTGCGCGGGGTCTGCGCGGGGTCTGCGCGGGGTCTGCGCGGGGTCTGCGCGGGGTCTGCGCGGGGTCTGCGCGGGGTCTGTGCGGGGTCTGTGCGGGGTCTGTGCGGAGTCTGTGCGGGGTCTGTGCGGGGTCTGTGCGGGGTCTGTGCGGGGTCTGTGCGGGGTCTGTGCGGGGTCTGTGCGGGGTCTGTGTGGAATCTGTGCGGAGTCTGTGCGGGGTCTGTGCGGGGTCTGCGCGGGGTCTGCGCGGGGTCTGCGCGGGGTCTGTGCGGGGTCTGCGCGGGGTCTGTGCGGAATCTGTGCGGAGTCTATGCGGGGTCTGTGCGGGGTCTGTGTGGGGTCTGCGCGGGGTCTGCGCGGGGTCTGCGCGGGGTCTGCGCGGGGTCTGCGCGGGGTCTACGAGGGGTCTGCGAGGGGTCTGTGCGGGGTCTGTGCGGAGTCTGTGCGGGGTCTGTGCGGGGTCTGTGCGGGGTCTGTGCGGAATCTGTGCGGGATCTGCGAGGGGTCTGCGAGGGGTCTGCGCGGGGTCTGCGCGGAGTCTGCGAGGGGTCTGTGCGGGGTCTGTGCGGGGTCTGTGAGGAGTCTGTGAGGAGTCTGCGAGGGGTCTGCGAGGGGTCTGTGCGGGGTCTGTGTGGAGTCTGTGCGGGGTCTGCGAGGGGTCTGCGAGGGGTCTGCGTGGGGTCCGTGCGGGGTCTGCGAGGGGTCTGCGAGGGGTCTGTGCGGGGTCTGTGCGGAGTCTGTGCGGGGTCTGCGAGGGGTCTGCGAGGGGTCTGCGAGGGGTCTGCACGGGGTCTGCGCGGGGTCTGCGCGGGGTCTGCGCGGGGTCTGTGAGGGGTCTGCGAGGGGTCTGTGCGGGGTCTGTGCGGAGTCTGTGCGGGGTCTGTGCGGGGTCTGCGAGGAGTCTGCGCGGGGTCTGTGCGGGGTCTGTGCGGGGTCTGTGCGGGGTCTGTGCGGAGTCTGTGCGGGGTCTGTGTGGAGTCTGTGCGGGGTCTGCGAGGAGTCTGTGCGGGGTCTGTGCGGGGTCTGTGCGGGGCCTGTGTGGAGTCTGTGCGGAGTCTGTGCGGGGCCTGTGTGGAGTCTGTGCGGAGTCTGTGCGGGGCCTGTGCGGAGTCTGTGCGGGGTCTGTGCGGGGCCTGTGCGGAGTCTGTGCGGGGTCTGTGCGGGGTCTGTGTGGAGTCTGTGCGGAGTCTGTGCGGGGCCTGTGCGGGGTCTGTGTGGAGTCTGTGCGGAGTCTGTGCGGGGCCTGTGTGGAGTCTGTGCGGAGTCTGTGCGGGGCCTGTGCGGAGTCTGTGCGGGGTCTGTGCGGGGCCTGTGCGGGGTCTGTGCGGGGTCTGTGCGGGGTCTGTGTGGAGTCTGTGCGGAGTCTGTGCGGGGTCTGTGCGGGGTCTGTGTGGAGTCTGTGCGCGGCCTGTGCGGGGTCTGTGCGGAGTCTGTGCGGAATCTGTGCGGAGTCTGTGCGGGGTCTGTGCGGGGTCGGTGCGGAGTCTGTGCAGAGTCTGTGCGGGGTCTGTGCGGGGTCTGTGCGGGGTCTGTGCAGGTCTGTGCGGGGTCTGCGAGGGGTTTGTGCGGAATCTGTGCGGAGTCTGTGCGGGGTCTGTGCGGGGTCTGTGCGGAGTCTGTGCGGGGCCTGTGTGGAGTCTGTGCGGGGCCTGTGTGGAGTCTGTGCGGAGTCTGTGCGGGGCCTGTGCGGAGTCTGTGCGGGGTCTGTGCGGGGTCTGTGTGGAGTCTGTGCGCGGCCTGTGCGGGGTCTGTGCGGAGTCTGTGCGGAATCTGTGCGGAGTCTGTGCGGGGTCTGTGCGGGGTCGGTGCGGAGTCTGTGCAGAGTCTGTGCGGGGTCTGTGCGGGGTCTGTGCGGGGTCTGTGCAGGTCTGTGCGGGGTCTGCGAGGGGTTTGTGCGGAATCTGTGCGGAGTCTGTGCGGGGTCTGTGCGGGGTCTGTGCGGGGTCTGCGCGGGGTCTGCGCGGGGTCTGCGCGGGGTCTGCGCGGGGTCTGTGCGGGGTCTGCGCGGGGTCTGTGCGGGGTCTGTGCGGGGTCTGTGCGGGGTCTGTGCGGAGTCTGTGCGGGGTCTGTGCGGGGTCTGTGCGGGGTCTGTGCGGGGTCTGTGCGGGGTCTGTGTGGAATCTGTGCGGAGTCTGTGCGGGGTCTGTGCGGGGTCTGCGCGGGGTCTGCGCGGGGTCTGCGCGGGGTCTGTGCGGGGTCTGCGCGGGGTCTGTGCGGAATCTGTGCGGAGTCTATGCGGGGTCTGTGCGGGGTCTGTGTGGGGTCTGCGCGGGGTCTGCGCGGGGTCTGCGCGGGGTCTGCGCGGGGTCTGCGCGGGGTCTGCGAGGGGTCTGCGAGGGGTCTGTGCGGGGTCTGTGCGGAGTCTGTGCGGGGTCTGTGCGGGGTCTGTGCGGGGTCTGTGCGGGGTCTGTGCGGAATCTGTGCGGGATCTGCGAGGGGTCTGCGAGGGGTCTGCGCAGGGTCTGCGCGGAGTCTGCGAGGGGTCTGTGCGGTGTCTGTGCGGGGTCTGTGAGGAGTCTGTGAGGAGTCTGCGAGGGGTCTGCGAGGGGTCTGTGCGGGGTCTGTGTGGAGTCTGTGCGGGGTCTGCGAGGGGTCTGCGCGGGGTCCGTGCGGGGTCTGCGAGGGGTCTGCGAGGGGTCTGTGCGATGTCTGTGCGGAGTCTGTGCGGGGTCTGCGAGGGGTCTGCGAGGGGTCTGCGAGGGGTCTGCACGGGGTCTGCGCGGGGTCTGCGCGGGGTCTGCGCGGGGTCTGTGAGGGGTCTGCGAGGGGTCTGTGCGGGGTCTGTGCGGGGTCTGCGAGGGGTCTGTGCGGGGTCTGTGTGGAGTCTGTGAGGGGTCTGCGAGGGGTCTGTGCGGGGTCTGGGTGGAGTCTGTGCGGGGTCTGTGCGAGGTCTGCGAGGGGTCTGTGTGGAGTCTGTGCGGGGTCTGCGAGGGGTCTGCGCGGGGTCTGTGTGGAGTCTGTGAGGGGTCTGCGAGGGGTCTGTGCGGGGTCTGTGCGGGGTCTGCGAGGGGTCTGTGCGGGGTCTGTGCGGGGTCTGTGTGGAGTCTGTGAGGGGTCTGCGAGGGGTCTGTGCGGGGTCTGTGTGGAGTCTGTGCGGGGTCTGTGCGGGGTCTGCGCGGAGTCTGTGTGGAGTCTGTGCGGGGTCTGCGAGGAGTCTGTACGGGGTCTGTGCGGGGCCTGTGTGGGGTCTGTGCGGGGTCTGTGCGGGGTCTGCGAGGAGTCTGTGCGGGGTCTGTGCGGGGCCTGTGAGGGGTCTGTGCGGGGTCTGTGCGGGGTCTGCGAGGAGTCTGTGCGGGGTCTGTGCGGGGCCTGTGAGGGGTCTGTGTGGAGTCTGTGCGGGGTCTGCGAGGAGTCTGTGCGGGGTCTGTGCGGGGCCTGTGCGGGGTCTGTGCGGGGCCTGTGCGGTGTCTGTGCGGGGTCTGTGCGGGGTCTGTGCGGGGTCTGCGAGGAGTCTGTGCGGAGTCTGCGAGGGGTCTGCGAGGAGTCTGTGCGGGGTCTGTGAGGGGTCTGTGCGGAGTCTGCGAGGGGTCTATGCGGGGTCTGCGAGGAGTCTGTGCGCGGTCTGTGCGGGGTCTGTGCGGGGTCTGTGCGGAGTCTGTGCGGGGTCTGTGCGGGGTCTGTGTGGAGTCTGTGCGGAGTCTGTGCGGGGTCTGTGCGGAGTATGTGCGGGGTCTGTGCGGGGTCTGTGCGGGGTCTGTGCGGGGTCTGCGAGGAGTCTGTGCGGAGTCTGTGCGGGGTCTGTGCGGGGTCTGCGAGGAGTCTGCGAGGAGTCTGTGCGGGGTCTGCGAGGAGTCTGTGCGGGGTCTGTGCGGGGCCTGTGTGGAGTCTGTGCGGGGTCTGTGAGGGGTCTGTGCGGAGTCTGCGAGGGGTCTGCGAGGAGTCTGTGCGGAGTCTGTGCGGAGTCTGTGCGGAGTCTGTGCGGGGTCTGCGAGGAGTCTGTGCGGGGTCTGTGCGGGGTCTGTGCGGAGTCTGTGCGGGGTCTGTGCGGGGTCTGTGCGGGGTCTGTGTGGAGTCTGTGCGGAGTCTGTGCGGGGTCTGTGCGGGGTCTGCGAGGGGTCTGCGAGGGGTCTGCGTGGGGTCTGCGCGGGGTCTGCGCGGGGTCTGTGCGGGGTCTGCGAGGAGTCTGTGTGGGGTCTGTGCGGGGTCTGTGCGGGGTCTGTGCGGGGTCTGTGCGGAGTCTGTGCGGAGTCTGTGCGGGGTCTGTGCGGGGTCTGTGCGGGGTCTGTGCGGGGTCTGCGCGGGGTCTGTGCGGGGTCTGCGAGGAGTCTGTGTGGGGTCTGTATGGGGTCTGTGCGGGGTCTGTGCGGGGTCTGTGCGGAGTCTGTGCGGGGTCTGTGCGGGGTCTGTGCGGGGTCTGTGCGGGGTCTGTGCGGAGTCTGTGCGGAGTCTGTGCGGGGTCTGTGCGGGGTCTGTGCGGGGTCTGTGCGGGGTCTGTGCGGGGTCTGTGCGGAGTCTGTGCGGGGTCTGAGCGGGGTCTGTGCGGGGTCTGTGCGGGGTCTGTGCGGGGTCTGTGCGGGGTCTGTGCGGAGTCTGTGCGGAGTCTGTGCGGGGTCTGTGCGGGGTCTGTGAGGGGTCTGCGAGGAGTCTGTGCGGGGTCTGTGCGGGGTCTGTGCGGAGTCTGTGAGGGGTCTGTGAGGGGTCTGTGCGGGGTCTGTGCGGGGTCTGTGCGGAGTCTGTGTGGGGTCTGTGCGGAGTCTGTGCGGAGTCTGTGCGGAGTCTGTGCGGGGTCTGTGCGGGGTCTGCGAGGAGTCTGCGCGGGGTCTGTGCGGGGTCTGTGCGGGGTCTGTGCGGGGTCTGTGCGGAGTCTGTGCGGGGTCTGTGTGGAGTCTGTGCGGGGTCTGCGAGGAGTCTGTGCGGGGTCTGTGCGGGGTCTGTGCGGGGCCTGTGTGGAGTCTGTGCGGAGTCTGTGCGGGGCCTGTGTGGAGTCTGTGCGGGGCCTGTGTGGAGTCTGTGCGGAGTCTGTGCGGGGCCTGTGCGGAGTCTGTGCGGGGTCTGTGCGGGGTCTGTGTGGAGTCTGTGCGCGGCCTGTGCGGGGTCTGTGCGGAGTCTGTGCGGAATCTGTGCGGAGTCTGTGCGGGGTCTGTGCGGGGTCTGCGAGGGGTTTGTGCGGAATCTGTGCGGAGTCTGTGCGGGGTCTGTGCGGAGTCTGTGCAGAGTCTGTGCGGGGTCTGTGCGGGGTCTGTGCGGGGTCTGTGCAGGTCTGTGCGGGGTCTGCGAGGGGTTTGTGCGGAATCTGTGCGGAGTCTGTGCGGGGTCTGTGCGGGGTCTGTGCGGGGTCTGCGCGGGGTCTGCGCGGGGTCTGCGCGGGGTCTGTGCGGGGTCTGCGCGGGGTCTGTGCGGGGTCTGTGCGGGGTCTGTGCGGAGTCTGTGCGGAGTCTGTGCGGGGTCTGTGCGGGGTCTGTGCGGGGTCTGTGCGGGGTCTGTGTGGAATCTGTGCGGAGTCTATGCGGGGTCTGTGCGGGGTCTGCGCGGGGTCTGCGCGGGGTCTGCGCGGGGTCTGCGCGGGGTCTGTGCGGAATCTGTGCGGAGTCTATGCGGGGTCTGTGCGGGGTCTGTGTGGGGTCTGCGCGGGGTCTGCGCGTTGTCTGCGCGGGGTCTGCGCGGGGTCTGCGAGGGGTCTGCGAGGGGTCTGTGCGGGGTCTGTGCGGAGTCTGTGCGGGGTCTGTGCGGGGTCTGTGCGGGGTCTGTGCGGAATCTGTGCGGGATCTGCGAGGGGTCTGCGAGGGGTCTGCGCGGGGTCTGCGCGGAGTCTGCGAGGGGTCTGTGCGGGGTCTCTGCGGGGTCTGTGAGGAGTCTGTGAGGAGTCTGCGAGGGGTCTGCATGGGGTCTGTGCGGGGTCTGTGTGGAGTCTGTGCGGGGTCTGCGAGGGGTCTGCGCGGGGTCCGTGCGGGGTCTGCGAGGGGTCTGCGAGGGGTCTGTGCGGGGTCTGTGCAGAGTCTGTGCGGGGTCTGCGAGGGGTCTGCGAGGGGTCTGCACGGGGTCTGCGCGGGGTCTGCGCGGGGTCTGCGCGGGGTCTGTGAGGGGTCTGTGCGGGGTCTGTGCGGGGTCTGCGAGGGGTCTGTGCGGGGTCTGTGTGGAGTCTGTGAGGGGTCTGCGAGGGGTCTGTGCGGGGTCTGTGTGGAGTCTGTGCGCGGCCTGTGCGGGGTCTGTGCGGAGTCTGTGCGGAATCTGTGCGGAGTCTGTGCGGGGTCTGTGCGGGGTCTGCGAGGGGTCTGTGCGGGGTCTGTGCGGGGTCTGTGCGGGGTCTGTGTTGAGTCTGTGCGCGGCCTGTGCGGGGTCTGTGCGGAGTCTGTGCGGAATCTGTGCGGAGTCTGTGCGGGGTCTGTGCGGGGTCTGCGAGGGGTTTGTGCGGAATCTGTGCGGAGTCTGTGCGGGGTCTGTGCGGAGTCTGTGCAGAGTCTGTGCGGGGTCTGTGCGGGGTCTGTGCGGGGTCTGTGCAGGTCTGTGCGGGGTCTGCGAGGGGTTTGTGCGGAATCTGTGCGGAGTCTGTGCGGGGTCTGTGCGGGGTCTGTGCGGGGTCTGCGCGGGGTCTGCGCGGGGTCTGCGCGGGGTCTTTGCGGGGTCTGCGCGGGGTCTGTGCGGGGTCTGTGCGGAGTCTGTGCGGAGTCTGTGCGGAGTCTGTGCGGGGTCTGTGCGGGGTCTGTGCGGGGTCTGTGCGGGGTCTGTGCGGAGTCTGTGCGGAGTCTGTGCGGGGTCTGTGCGGGGGTCTGTGCGGGGTCTGTGCGGGGTCTGCGCGGGGTCTGTGCGGGGTCTGCGCGGGGTCTGCGCGGGGTCTGCGCGGGGTCTGCGCGGGGTCTGCGCGGAATCTGTGCGGAGTCTGTGCGGGGTCTGTGCGGGGTCTGCGCGGGGTCTGCGCGGGGTCTGCGCGGGGTCTGCGCGGGGTCTGCGCGGGGTCTGCGAGGGGTCTGCGAGGGGTCTGTGCGGGGTCTGTGCGGGGTCTGTGCGGGGTCTGTGCGGAATCTGTGCGGGATCTGCGAGGGGTCTGCGAGGGGTCTGCGCGGGGTCTGCGCGGAGTCTGCGAGGGGTCTGTGCGGGGTCTGTGCGGGGTCTGTGAGGAGTCTGTGAGGAGTCTGCGAGGGGTCTGCGAGGGGTCTGTGTGGAGTCTGTGCGGGGTCTGCGAGGGGTCTGCGCGGGGTCCGTGCGGGGTCTGCGAGGGGTCTGCGAGGGGTCTGTGCGGGGTCTGTGCGGAGTCTGTGCGGGGTCTGCGAGGGGTCTGCGAGGGGTCTGCGAGGGTCTGCACGGGGTCTGCGCGGGGTCTGCGCGGGGTCTGCGCGGGGTCTGTGAGGGGTCTGCGAGGGGTCTGTGCGGGGTCTGTGCGGGGTCTGCGAGGGGTCTGTGCGGGGTCTGTGTGGAGTCTGTGAGGGGTCTGCGAGGGGTCTGTGCGGGGTCTGGGTGGAGTCTGTGCGGGGTCTGTGCGGGGTCTGCGAGGGGTCTGTGTGGAGTCTGTGCGGGGTCTCCGAGGGGTCTGCGCGGGGTCTGTGTGGAGTCTGTGAGGGGTCTGCGAGGGGTCTGTGCGGGGTCTGTGCGGGGTCTGCGAGGGGTCTGTGCGGGGTCTGTGTGGAGTCTGTGAGGGGTCTGCGAGGGGTCTGTGCGGGGTCTGTGTGGAGTCTGTGCGGGGTCTGTGCGGGGTCTGCGAGGGGTCTGTGCGGGGTCTGTGCGGAGTCTGCGAGGGGTCTGCGAGGGGTCTGCGCGGAGTCTGCGAGGGGTCTGCGAGGGGTCTGTGCGGGGTCTGTGCGGAGTCTGTGCGGAGTCTATGCGGGGTCTGTGCGGGGTCTGTGCGGGGTCTGTGCGGAGTCTGCGCGGGGTCTGTGCGGAGTCTGCGCGGGGTCTGTGCGGAGTCTGCGCGGGGTCTGTGCGGGGTCTGCGAGGGGTCTGTGCGGGGTCTGTGCGGAGTCTGCGAGCGGTCTGTGCGGGGTCTGTGCGGGGTCTGCGCGGGGTCTGTGCGGAGTCTATGCGGGGTCTGTGCGGAGTCTGCGAGGGGTCTGCGCGGGGTCTGTGCGGAGTCTGCGCGGGGCCTGTGCGGGGTCTGTGCGGAGTCTGCGCGGGGTCTGTGCGGGGTCTGTGCGGTGTCTGCGCGGGGTCTGTGCGGGGTCTGCGAGGGGTTTGTGCGGAATCTGTGCGGAGTCTGTGCGGGGTCTGTGCGGGGTCTGTGCGGGGTCTGCGCGGGGTCTGCGCGGGGTCTGCGCGGGGTCTGTGCGGGGTCTGCACGGGGTCTGTGCGGGGTCTGTGCGGGGTCTGTGCGGGGTCTGTGCGGAGTCTGTGCGGAGTCTGTGCGGGGTCTGTGCGGGGTCTGTGCGGGGTCTGTGCGGGGTCTGTGTGGAATCTGTGCGGAGTCTATGCGGGGTCTGTGCGGGGTCTGCGCGGGGTCTGCGCGGGGTCTGCGCGGGGTCTGCGCGGGGTCTGCGCGGGGTCTGTGCGGAATCTGTGCGGAGTCTATGCGGGGTCTGTGCGGGGTCTGTGTGGGGTCTGCGCGGGGTCTGCGCGGGGTCTGCGCGGGGTCTGCGCGGGGTCTGTGCGGGGTCTGCGCGGGGTCTGCGCAGGGTCTGCGCGGGGTCTGCGCGGGGTCTGCGCGGGGTCTGCGCGGGGTCTGCGAGGGGTCTGCGAGGGGTCTGTGCGGGGTCTGTGCGGGGTCTGTGCGGGGTCTGTGCAGAATCTGTGCGGGATCTGCGAGGGGTCTGCGAGGGGTCTGCGCGGGGTCTGCGCGGAGTCTGCGAGGGGTCTGTGCGGGGTCTGTGCGGGGTCTGTGAGGAGTCTGTGAGGAGTCTGCGAGGGGTCTGCGAGGGGTCTGTGCGGGGTCTGTGTGGAGTCTGTGCGGGGTCTGCGAGGGGTCTGCGCGGGGTCCGTGCGGGGTCTGCGAGGGGTCTGCGAGGGGTCTGTGCGGGGTCTGTGCGGAGTCTGTGCGGGGTCTGCGAGGGGTCTGCGAGGGGTCTGCGAGGGGTCTGCACGGGGTCTGCGCGGGGTCTGCGCGGGGTCTGCGCGGGGTCTGTGAGGGGTCTGCGAGGGGTCTGTGCGGGGTCTGTGCGGGGTCTGCGAGGGGTCTGTGCGGGGTCTGTGTGGAGTCTGTGAGGGGTCTGCGAGGGGTCTGTGCGGGGTCTGGGTGGAGTCTGTGCGGGGTCTGTGCGGGGTCTGCGAGGGGTCTGTGTGGAGTCTGTGCGGGGTCTGCGAGGGGTCTGCGCGGGGTCTGTGTGGAGTCTGTGAGGGGTCTGCGAGGGGTCTGTGCGGGGTCTGTGTGGAGTCTGTGCGGGGTCTGTGCGGGGTCTGCGAGGGGTCTGTGCGGGGTCTGTGCGGAGTCTGCGAGGGGTCTGCGAGGGGTCTGCGCGGAGTCTGCGAGGGGTCTGCGAGGGGTCTGTGCGGGGTCTGTGCGGAGTCTGTGCGGAGTCTATGCGGGGTCTGTGCGGGGTCTGTGCGGGGTCTGTGCGGAGTCTGCGCGGGGTCTGTGCGGAGTCTGCGCGGGGTCTGTGCGGAGTCTGCGCGGGGTCTGTGCGGGTCTGCGAGGGGTCTGTGCGGGGTCTGTGCGGAGTCTGCGAGGGGTCTGTGCGGGGTCTGTGCGGGGTCTGCGCGGGGTCTGTGCGGAGTCTGCGAGGGGTCTGCGCGGGGTCTGTGCGGAGTCTGCGCGGGGCCTGTGCGGGGTCTGTGCGGAGTCTGCGCGGGGTCTGTGCGGGGTCTGTGCGGGGTCTGCGCGGGGTCTGTGCGGGGTCTGCGAGGGGTTTGTGCGGAATCTGTGCGGAGTCTGTGCGGGGTCTGTGCGGGGTCTGTGCGGGGTCTGCGCGGGGTCTGCGCGGGGTCTGCGCGGGGTCTGTGCGGGGTCTGCGCGGGGTCTGTGCGGGGTCTGTGCGGGGTCTGTGCGGGGTCTGTGCGGAGTCTGTGCGGGGTCTGTGCGGGGTCTGTGCGGGGTCTGTGCGGGGTCTGTGCGGGGTCTGTGTGGAATCTGTGCGGAGTCGATGCGGGGTCTGTGCGGGGTCTGCGCGGGGTCTGCGCGGGGTCTGCGCGGGGTCTGCGCGGGGTCTGCGCGGGGTCTGTGCGGAATCTGTGCAGAGTCTATGCGGGGTCTGTGCGGGGTCTGTGTGGGGTCTGCGCGGGGTCTGCGCGGGGTCTGCGCGGGGTCTGCGCGGGGTCTGCGAGGGGTCTGCGAGGGGGTCTGTGCGGGGGTCTGTGCGGAGTCTGTGCGGGGTCTGGTGCGGGGGTCTGTGCGGGGTCTGTGCGGAATCTGTGCGGGATCTGCGAGGGGTCTGCGAGGGGTCTGCGCGGTGTCTGCGCGGAGTCTGCGAGGGGTCTGTGCGGGGTCTGTGCGGGGTCTGTGAGGAGTCTGTGAGGAGTCTGCGAGGGGTCTGCGAGGGGTCTGTGCGGGGTCTGTGTGGAGTCTGTGCGGGGTCTGCGAGGGGTCTGCGCGGGGGTCCGTGCGGGGTCTGCGAAGGGTCTGCGAGGGGTCTGTGAGGGGTCTGTGCGGAGTCTGTGCGGGGTCTGCGAGGGGTCTGCGAGGGGTCTGCGAGGGGGTCTGCACGGGGTCTGCGCGGGGTCTGCGCGGGTCTGCGTGGGGTCTGTGAGAGGTCTGCGAGGGGTCTGTGCGGGGGTCTGTGCGGGGTCTGCGAGGGGTCTGTGCGGGGTCTGTGTGGAGTCTGGAGTCTGTGAGGGGTCTGCGAGGGGTCTGTGCGGGGTCTGGGTGGAGTCTGTGCGGGGTCTGTGCGGGGTCTGCGAGGGGTCTGTGTGGAGTCTGTGCGGGGTCTGCGAGGGGTCTGCGCGGGGTCTGTGTGGAGTCTGTGAGGGGTCTGCGAGGGGTCTGTGCGGGGTCTGTGCGGGGTCTGCGAGGGGTCTGTGCGGGGTCTGTGTGGAGTCTGTGAGGGGTCTGCGAGGGGTCTGTGCGGGGTCTGTGTGGAGTCTGTGCGGGGTCTGTGCGGGGTCTTCGAGGGGTCTGTGCGGGGTCTGTGCGGAGTCTGCGAGGGGTCTGCGAGGGGTCTGTGCGGGGTCTGTGCGGAGTCTGTGCGGAGTCTATGCGGGGTCTGTGCGGGGTCTGTGCGGGGTCTGTGCGGAGTCTGCGCGGGGTCTGTGCGGAGTCTGCGCGGGGTCTGTGCGGAGTCTGCGCGGGGTCTGTGCGGGGTCTGCGAGGGGTCTGTGCGGGGTCTGTGCGGAGTCTGCGAGGGGTCTGTGCGGGGTCTGTGCGGGGTCTGCGCGGGGTCTGTGCGGAGTCTGCGCGGGGTCTGTGCGGGGTCTGCGCGGGGTCTGTGCGGAGTCTGCGAGGGGTCTGCGCGGGGTCTGTGCGGAGTCTGCGCGGGGTCTGTGCGGGGTCTGTGCGGGGTCTGCGCGGGGTCTGTGCGGAGTCTGCGCGGGGTCTGTGCGGGGTCTGCGAGGGGTCTGCGAGGGGTCTGTGCGGAGTCTGCGCGGAGTCTGTGCGGGGTCTGCGCGGGGTCTGCGCGGAGTCTGCGCGGGGTCTGTGCGGGGTCTGCGCGGGGTCTGTGCGGGGTCTGCGAGGGGTCTGCGCGGGGTCTGTGCGGAGTCTGCGCGGGGTCTGTGCGGGGTCTGCGAGGGGTCTGCGAGGGGTCTGTGCGGAGTCTGCGCGGGGTCTGTGCGGGGTCTGCGCGGGGTCTGTGCGGGGTCTGCGCGGGGTCTGTGCGGGGTCTGCGAGGGGTCTGCGCGGGGTCTGTGCGGAGTCTGCGCGGGGTCTGTGCGGGGTCTGTGCGGGGTCTGCGCGGGGTCTGTGCGGGGTCTGCGCGGGGTCTGTGCGGGGTCTGCGAGGGGTCTGTGCGGAGTCTGCGCGGAGTCTGTGCGGGGTCTGCGCGGGGTCTGCGCGGAGTCTGAGCGGGGTCTGTGCGGGGCCTGTGCGGGGTCCGTGCGGAGTCTGTGCGGAGTCTGCGCAGGGTCTATGCGGAGTCTGCGCGGGGTCTGCGCGGGGTCTGCGCGGGGTCTGCGCGGAGTCTGAGCGGGGTCTGTGCGGGGCCTGTGCGGGGTCTGTGCGTAGTCTGTGCGGGGTCTGCGAGGGGTCTGTGCGGGGTCTGTGCGGGGCCTGTGCGGGGTCTGCGCGGGGTCTGTGCGGGGCCTGTGCGGGGTCTGCGCGGGGTCTGCGAGGAGTCTGTGCGGGGTCTGCGAGGGGTCTGTGCGGGGTCTGTGCGGGGCCTGTGCGGGGTCTGTGCGGAGTCTGTGTGGGGTCTGCGCGGGGTCTGCGCGGAGTCTGAGCAGGGTCTGTGCGGGGGGTCTGTGCGGGGGGTCTGTGCGGAGTCTGTGCGGGATCTGCGCGGGGTCTGTGCGGGGGGTCTGTGCGGAGTCTGTGCGGGGTCTGCGCGGGGTCTGTGCGGGGTCTGTGCGGGGTCTGTGCGGGGTCTGTGCGGAATCTGTGCGGGTCTGCGAGGGGTCTGCGCGGGGTCTGCGCGGGGTCTGTGCGGAGTCTGTGCGGGGTCTGCGCGGGGTCTGTGCGGGGTCTGTGCGGGGTCTGTGCGGGGGGGGTCTGTGCGGGGGGGGGTCTGTGCGGGGGGGGGTCTGTGCGGGGGGGGTCTGTGCGGGGGGGGGTCTGTGCGGGGGGGGTCTGTGCGGGGGGGGATCTGTGCGGGGGGGTCTGTGCGGGGGGGGGTCTGTGCGGGGGGGTCTGTGCGGGGGGGGGTCTGTGCGGGGGGGGGTCTGTGCGGGGGGGGTCTGTGCGGGGGGGGTCTGTGCGGGGTCTGCGAGGGGTCTGCGCGGGGTCTGTGCGGGGTCTGTGCGGGGGGGGTCTGTGCGGGGGGGTCTGTGCGGGGTCTGTGCGGGGGGGGGTCTGTGCGGGGGGGGTCTGTGCGGGGGGGGTCTGTGCGGGGGGGGGTCTGTGCGGGGGGGGGTCTGTGCGGGGGGGTGTCTGTGCGGGGGGGGTCTGTGTGGGGGGGTCTGTGCGGGGGGGTCTGTGTGGGGGGGGGTCTGTGTGGGGGGGTCTGTGCGGGGGGGGTTCTGTGCGGGGGGGGGTCTGTGCGGGGGGGGCTGTGCGGGGGGGGCTGTGCGGGGTCTGTGCGGGGGGGGGTCTGTGCGGGGGGGGGTCTGTGCGGGGTCTGTGAGGGGTCTGTGCGGAGTCTGTGCGGGGTCTGTGCGGGGTCTGCGAGGAGTCTGTGCGGGGTCTGTGCGGGGCCTGTGTGGAGTCTGTGCGGAGTCTGTGCGGAGTCTGTGCGGGGTCTGCGAGGAGTCTGTGCGGGGTCTGTGCGGGGTCTGCGAGGAGTCTGTGCGGGGTCTGTGCGGGGTCTGTGCGGAGTCTGTGCGGAGTCTGTGCGGAGTCTGTGCGGGGTCTGCGAGGAGTCTGTGCGGGGTCTGTGCGGGGCCTGTGTGGAGTCTGTGAGGGGTCTGTGCGGGGTCTGTGCGGGGTCTGTGCGGAGTCTGTGCGGGGTCTGTGTGGAGTCTGTGCGGGGTCTGCGAGGAGTCTGTGCGGGGTCTGTGCGGGGCCTGTGTGGGGTCTGTGCGGGGTCTGTGTGGAGTCTGTGAGGGGTCTGTGCGGGGTCTGTGCGGGGTCTGTGCGGAGTCTGTGCGGGGTCTGTGTGGGGTCTGTGCGGGGTCTGCGAGGAGTCTGTGCGGGGTCTGTGCGGGGCCTGTGTGGGGTCTATGCGGGGTCTGTGTGGAGTCTGTGAGGGGTCTGTGCGGGGTCTGTGCGGGGCCTGTGTGGGGTCTGTGCGGGGTCTGTGTGGAGTCTGTGAGGGGTCTGTGCGGGGTCTGTGTGGAGTCTGTGTGGAGTCTCGGGGTCTGTGCGGAGTCTGTGCGGGGTCTGCGAGGAGTCTGTGCGGGGTCTGTGCGGGGCCTGTGTGGGGTCTGTGCGGGGTCTGTGTGGAGTCTGTGAGGGGTCTGTGCGGGGTCTGTGCGGAGTCTGTGTGGAGTCTGTGCGGGGTCTGCGAGGAGTCTGTGCGGGGTCTGTGCGGGGCCTGTGTGGGGTCTGTGCGGGGTCTGTGCGGGGTCTGCGAGGAGTCTGTGCGGGGTCTGTGCGGGGCCTGTGAGGGGTCTGTGCGGGGTCTGTGCGGGGTCTGCGAGGAGTCTGTGCGGGGTCTGTGCGGGGCCTGTGAGGGGTCTGTGTGGAGTCTGTGCGGGGTCTGCGAGGAGTCTGTGCGGGGTCTGTGCGGGGCCTGTGCGGGGTCTGTGCGGGTCCTGTGCGGTGTCTGTGCGGGGTCTGTGCGGGGTCTGTGCGGGGTCTGTGCGGGGTCTGTGCGGGGTCTGTGCGGAGTCTGTGCGGGGTCTGTGCGGGGTCTGTGCGGGGTCTGCGAGGAGTCTGTGCGGGGTCTGTGCGGGGTCTGTGCGGGGTCTGCGAGGAGTCTGTGCGGGGTCTGTGCGGGGCCTGTGCGGGGTCTGTGCGGGGTCTGTGCGGGGTCTGTGCGGAGTCTGTGCGGGGTCTGTGTGGAGTCTGTGCCGGGTCTGCGAGGAGTCTGTGCGGGGTCTGTGCGGGGCCTGTGTGGGGTCTGTGCGGGGTCTGTGCGGGGTCTGCGAGGAGTCTGTGCGTAGTCTGTGCGGAGTCTGTGCGGGGTCTGTGCGGAGTCTGTGCGGAGTCTGTGCGGGGTCTGTGCGGGGTCTGTGCGGGGTCTGTGCGGGGTCTGTGCGGGGTCTGTGCGGGGTCTGTGTGGAGTCTGTGCGGGGTCTGCGAGGAGTCTGTGCGGGGTCTGTGCGGGGCCTGTGTGGAGTCTGTGCGGGGTCTGCGAGGAGTCTGTGCGGAGTCTGTGCGGGGCCTGTGTGGAGTCTGTGCGGGGCCTGTGCGGGGTCTGTGCGGGGTCTGCGAGGAGTCTGTGCGGGGTCTGTGCGGGGTCTGTGCGGGGTCTGCGAGGAGTCTGTGCGGAATCTGTGCGGAGTCTGTGCGGAGTCTGTGCGGGGTCTGTGCGGGGTCTGCGAGGAGTCTGCGAGGAGTCTGTGCGGAGTCTGCGAGGAGTCTGTGCGGGGTCTGTGCGGGGCCTGTGTGGAGTTTGTGCGGGGTCTGCGAGGAGTCTGTGCGGGGTCTGTGCGGGGTCTGTGCGGAGTCTGCGAGGGGTCTGCGAGGAGTCTGTGCGGAGTCTGTACGGAGTCTGTGCGGGGTCTGCGAGGAGTCTGTGCGGGGTCTGCGAGGAGTCTGTGCGCGGTCTGTGCGGGGTCTGTGCGGGGTCTGTGGGGAGTCTGTGCGGGGTCTGTGCGGGGTCTGTGTGGAGTCTGTGCGGAGTCTGTGCGGGGTCTGTGCGGAGTCTGTGCGGGGTCTGTGCGGGGTCTGTGCGGGGTCTGTGCGGGGTCTGCGAGGAGTCTGTGCGGAGTCTGTGCGGGGTCTGTGCGGGGTCTGCGAGGAGTCTGCGAGGAGTCTGTGCGGGGTCTGTGCGGGGTCTGTGTGGAGTCTGTGCGGAGTCTGTGCGGGGTCTGCGAGGAGTCTGTGCGGGGTCTGTGCGGGGCCTGTGTGGAGTCTGTGCGGGGTCTGTGAGGGGTCTGTGCGGAGTCTGCGAGGGGTCTGCGAGGAGTCTGTGCGGGGTCTGTGCGGGGTCTGTGCGGAGTCTGTGCGGAGTCTGTGCGGGGTCTGTGCGGAGTCTGTGCGGGGTCTGTGCGGGGTCTGCGAGGGGTCTGCGCGGGGTCTGCGCGGGGTCTGCGCGGGGTCTGTGCGGGGTCTGCGAGGAGTCTGTGTGGGGTCTGTGCGGGGTCTGTGCGGGGTCTGTGCGGGGTCTGTGCGGGGTCTGCGAGGGGTCTGTGCGGGGTCTGCGAGGAGTCTGTGCGGGGTCTGTGCGGGGTCTGTGCGGGGTCTGCGAGGGGTCTGTGCGGAGTCTGTGCGGAGTCTGTGCGGAGTCTGTGCGGAATCTGTGCGGAGTCTGTGCGGGGTCTGTGCGGAGTCTGTGCGGAGTCTGTGTGGAGTCTGTGCGGGGTCTGTGCGGAGTCTGTGCGGAGTCTGTGCGGGGCCTGTGTGGAGTCTGTGCGGAGTCTGTGCGGAGTCTGTGAGGGGTCTGTGCGGGGTCTGTGAGGGGTCTGTGCGGGGTCTGTGAGGGGTCTGTGCGGGGTCTGTGAGGGGTCTGTGCGGAGTCTGTGCGGGGTCTGTGCGGGGTCTGCGAGGAGTCTGTGCGGGGTCTGTGCGGGGCCTGTGTGGAGTCTGTGCGGGGTCTGCGAGGAGTCTGTGCGGGGTCTGTGCGGGGTCTGCGAGGAGTCTGTGCGGGGTCTGTGCGGGGTCTGTGCGGAGTCTGTGCGGAGTCTGTGCGGAGTCTGTGCGGGGTCTGCGAGGAGTCTGTGCGGGGTCTGTGCGGGGCCTGTGTGGAGTCTGTGAGGGGTCTGTGCGGGGTCTGTGCGGGGTCTGTGCGGAGTCTGTGCGGGGTCTGTGTGGAGTCTGTGCGGGGTCTGCGAGGAGTCTGTGCGGGGTCTGTGCGGGGCCTGTGTGGGGTCTGTGCGGGGTCTGTGTGGAGTCTGTGAGGGGTCTGTGCGGGGTCTGTGCGGGGTCTGTGCGGAGTCTGTGCGGGGTCTGTGTGGAGTCTGTGCGGGGTCTGCGAGGAGTCTGTGCGGGGTCTGTGCGGGGCCTGTGTGGGGTCTATGCGGGGTCTGTGTGGAGTCTGTGAGGGGTCTGTGCGGGGTCTGTGCGGGGCCTGTGCGGGGTCTGTGCGGGGTCTGTGTGGAGTCTGTGAGGGGTCTGTGCGGGGTCTGTGTGGAGTCTGTGTGGAGTCTGTGCGGGGTCTGTGCGGAGTCTGTGCGGGGTCTGCGAGGAGTCTGTGCGGGGTCTGCGAGGAGTCTGTGCGGGGTCTGTGCGGGGTCTGTGTGGAGTCTGTGCGGAGTCTGTGCGGGGTCTGCGAGGAGTCTGTGCGGGGTCTGTGCGGGGCCTGTGTGGAGTCTGTGCGGGGTCTGTGCGGGGTCTGTGCGGAGTCTGCGAGGGGTCTGCGAGGAGTCTGTGCGGGGTCTGTGCGGGGTCTGTGCGGAGTCTGTGCGGAGTCTGTGCGGGGTCTGTGCGGAGTCTGTGCGGGGTCTGTGCGGGGTCTGCGAGGGGTCTGCGCGGGGTCTGCGCGGGGTCTGCGCGGGGTCTGTGCGGGGTCTGCGAGGAGTCTGTGTGGGGTCTGTGCGGGGTCTGTGCGGGGTCTGTGCGGGGTCTGTGCGGGGTCTGCGAGGGGTCTGTGCGGGGTCTGCGAGGAGTCTGTGCGGGGTCTGTGCGGGGTCTGTGCGGGGTCTGCGAGGGGTCTGTGCGGAGTCTGTGCGGAGTCTGTGCGGAGTCTGTGCGGAATCTGTGCGGAGTCTGTGCGGGGTCTGTGCGGAGTCTGTGCGGAGTCTGTGTGGAGTCTGTGCGGGGTCTGTGCGGAGTCTGTGCGGAGTCTGTGCGGGGCCTGTGTGGAGTCTGTGCGGAGTCTGTGCGGAGTCTGTGAGGGGTCTGTGCGGGGTCTGTGAGGGGTCTGTGCGGGGTCTGTGAGGGGTCTGTGCGGGGTCTGTGAGGGGTCTGTGCGGAGTCTGTGCGGGGTCTGTGCGGGGTCTGCGAGGAGTCTGTGCGGGGTCTGTGCGGGGCCTGTGTGGAGTCTGTGCGGGGTCTGCGAGGAGTCTGTGCGGGGTCTGTGCGGGGTCTGCGAGGAGTCTGTGCGGGGTCTGTGCGGGGTCTGTGCGGAGTCTGTGCGGAGTCTGTGCGGAGTCTGTGCGGGGTCTGCGAGGAGTCTGTGCGGGGTCTGTGCGGGGCCTGTGTGGAGTCTGTGAGGGGTCTGTGCGGGGTCTGTGCGGGGTCTGTGCGGAGTCTGTGCGGGGTCTGTGTGGAGTCTGTGCGGGGTCTGCGAGGAGTCTGTGCGGGGTCTGTGCGGGGCCTGTGTGGGGTCTGTGCGGGGTCTGTGTGGAGTCTGTGAGGGGTCTGTGCGGGGTCTGTGCGGGGTCTGTGCGGAGTCTGTGCGGGGTCTGTGTGGAGTCTGTGCGGGGTCTGCGAGGAGTCTGTGCGGGGTCTGTGCGGGGCCTGTGTGGGGTCTATGCGGGGTCTGTGTGGAGTCTGTGAGGGGTCTGTGCGGGGTCTGTGCGGGGCCTGTGCGGGGTCTGTGCGGGGTCTGTGTGGAGTCTGTGAGGGGTCTGTGCGGGGTCTGTGTGGAGTCTGTGTGGAGTCTGTGCGGGGTCTGTGCGGAGTCTGTGCGGGGTCTGCGAGGAGTCTGTGCGGGGTCTGTGCGGGGCCTGTGTGGGGTCTGTGCGGGGTCTGTGTGGAGTCTGTGAGGGGTCTGTGCGGGGTCTGTGCGGGGTCTGTGCGGAGTCTGTGTGGAGTCTGTGCGGGGTCTGCGAGGAGTCTGTGCGGGGTCTGTGCGGGGCCTGTGTGGGGTCTGTGCGGGGTCTGTGCGGGGTCTGCGAGGAGTCTGTGCGGGGTCTGTGCGGGGCCTGTGAGGGGTCTGTGCGGGGTCTGTGCGGGGTCTGCGAGGACTCTGTGCGGGGTCTGTGCGGGGCCTGTGAGGGGTCTGTGTGGAGTCTGTGCGGGGTCTGCGAGGAGTCTGTGCGGGGTCTGTGCGGGGCCTGTGCGGGGTCTGTGCGGGGCCTGTGCGGTGTCTGTGCGGGGTCTGTGCGGGGTCTGTGCGGGGTCTGTGCGGGGTCTGTGCGGAGTCTGTGCGGGGTCTGTGCGGGGTCTGTGCGGGGTCTGCGAGGAGTCTGTGCGGGGTCTGTGCGGGGTCTGTGCGGGGTCTGCGAGGAGTCTGTGCGGGGTCTGTGCGGGGCCTGTGCGGGGTCTGTGCGGGGTCTGTGCGGGGTCTGTGCGGAGTCTGTGCGGGGTCTGTGTGGAGTCTGTGCCGGGTCTGCGAGGAGTCTGTGCGGGGTCTGTGCGGGGCCTGTGTGGGGTCTGTGCGGGGTCTGTGCGGGGTCTGCGAGGAGTCTGTGCGTAGTCTGTGCGGAGTCTGTGCGGGGTCTGTGCGGAGTCTGTGCGGAGTCTGTGCGGGGTCTGTGCGGGGTCTGTGCGGGGTCTGTGCGGGGTCTGTGCGGGGTCTGTGCGGGGTCTGTGTGGAGTCTGTGCGGGGTCTGCGAGGAGTCTGTGCGGGGTCTGTGCGGGGCCTGTGCGGGGTCTGCGAGGAGTCTGTGCGGAGTCTGTGCGGGGCCTGTGTGGAGTCTGTGCGGGGCCTGTGCGGGGTCTGTGCGGGGTCTGCGAGGAGTCTGTGCGGGTCTGTGCGGGGTCTGTGCGGGGTCTGCGAGGAGTCTGTGCGGAATCTGTGCGGAGTCTGTGCGGAGTCTGTGCGGGGTCTGTGCGGGGTCTGCGAGGAGTCTGCGAGGAGTCTGTGCGGAGTCTGCGAGGAGTCTGTGCGGGGTCTGTGCGGGCCTGTGTGGAGTCTGTGCGGGGTCTGCGAGGAGTCTGTGCGGGGTCTGTGCGGGGTCTGTGCGGAGTCTGCGAGGGGTCTGCGAGGTGTCTGTGCGGAGTCTGCGAGGGGTCTGCGAGGAGTCTGTGCGGGGTCTGTGAGGGGTCTGTGCGGGGTCTGTGAGGGTCTGTGCGGAGTCTGTGCGGGTCTGTGCGGGTCTGCGAGGAGTCTGTGCGGGGTCTGTGCGGGGCCTGTGTGGAGTCTGTGCGGGGTCTGCGAGGAGTCTGTGCGGGGTCTGTGCGGGGTCTGCGAGGAGTCTGTGCGGGGTCTGTGCGGGGTCTGTGCGGAGTCTGTGCGGAGTCTGTGCGGAGTCTGTGCGGGGTCTGCGAGGAGTCTGTGCGGGGTCTGTGCGGGGCCTGTGTGGAGTCTGTGAGGGGTCTGTGCGGGGTCTGTGCGGGGTCTGTGCGGAGTCTGTGCGGGGTCTGTGTGGAGTCTGTGCGGGGTCTGCGAGGAGTCTGTGCGGGGGTCTGTGCGGGGCCTGTGTGGGGTCTGTGCGGGGTCTGTGTGGAGTCTGTGAGGGGTCTGTGCGGGGTCTGTGCGGGGTCTGTGCGGAGTCTGTGCGGGGTCTGTGTGGAGTCTGTGCGGGGTCTGCGAGGAGTCTGTGCGGGGTCTGTGCGGGGCCTGTGTGGGGTCTATGCGGGGTCTGTGTGGAGTCTGTGAGGGGTCTGTGCGGGGTCTGTGCGGGGCCTGTGCGGGGTCTGTGCGGGGTCTGTGTGGAGTCTGTGAGGGGTCTGTGCGGGGTCTGTGTGGAGTCTGTGTGGAGTCTGTGCGGGGTCTGTGCGGAGTCTGTGCGGGGTCTGCGAGGAGTCTGTGCGGGGTCTGTGCGGGGCCTGTGTGGGGTCTGTGCGGGGTCTGTGTGGAGTCTGTGAGGGGTCTGTGCGGGGTCTGTGCGGGGTCTGTGCGGAGTCTGTGTGGAGTCTGTGCGGGGTCTGCGAGGAGTCTGTGCGGGGTCTGTGCGGGGCCTGTGTGGGGTCTGTGCGGGGGTCTGTGCGGGGTCTGCGAGGAGTCTGTGCGGGGTCTGTGCGGGGCCTGTGAGGGGTCTGTGCGGGGTCTGTGCGGGGTCTGCGAGGACTCTGTGCGGGGTCTGTGCGGGGCCTGTGAGGGGTCTGTGTGGAGTCTGTGCGGGGTCTGCGAGGAGTCTGTGCGGGGTCTGTGCGGGGCCTGTGCGGGGTCTGTGCGGGGCCTGTGCGGGTGTCTGTGCGGGTCTGTGCGGGGTCTGTGCGGGGTCTGTGCGGGGTCTGTGCGGAGTCTGTGCGGGGTCTGTGCGGGGTCTGTGCGGGGTCTGCGAGGAGTCTGTGCGGGGTCTGTGCGGGTCTGTGCGGGGTCTGCGAGGAGTCTGTGCGGGGTCTGTGCGGGCCTGTGCGGGTCTGTGCGGGGTCTGTGCGGGGTCTGTGCGGAGTCTGTGCGGGGTCTGTGTGGAGTCTGTGCCGGGTCTGCGAGGAGTCTGTGCGGGGTCTGTGCGGGGCCTGTGTGGGGTCTGTGCGGGGTCTGTGCGGGGTCTGCGAGGAGTCTGTGCGTAGTCTGTGCGGAGTCTGTGCGGGGTCTGTGCGGAGTCTGTGCGGAGTCTGTGCGGGGTCTGTGCGGGGTCTGTGCGGGGTCTGTGCGGGGTCTGTGCGGGGTCTGTGCGGGGTCTGTGTGGAGTCTGTGCGGGGTCTGCGAGGAGTCTGTGCGGGGTCTGTGCGGGGCCTGTGCGGGGTCTGCGAGGAGTCTGTGCGGAGTCTGTGCGGGGCCTGTGTGGAGTCTGTGCGGGGCCTGTGCGGGGTCTGTGCGGGGTCTGCGAGGAGTCTGTGCGGGTCTGTGCGGGGTCTGTGCGGGGTCTGCGAGGAGTCTGTGCGGAATCTGTGCGGAGTCTGTGCGGAGTCTGTGCGGGGTCTGTGCGGGGGTCTGCGAGGAGTCTGCGAGGAGTCTGTGCGGAGTCTGCGAGGAGTCTGTGCGGGGTCTGTGCGGGGCCTGTGTGGAGTCTGTGCGGGGTCTGCGAGGAGTCTGTGCGGGGTCTGTGCGGGGTCTGTGCGGAGTCTGCGAGGGGTCTGCGAAGGTGTCTGTGCGGAGTCTGCGAGGGGTCTGCGAGGAGTCTGTGCGGGGTCTGTGAGGGGTCTGTGCGGAGTCTGCGAGGGGTCTGCGAGGAGTCTGTGCGGAGTCTGTACGGAGTCTGTACGGAGTCAGTGCGGGGTCTGCGAGGAGTCTGTGCGGGTCTGCGAGGAGTCTGTGCGCGGTCTGTGCGGGGTCTGTGCGGGGTCTGTGCGGAGTCTGTGCGGGGTCTGTGCGGGGTCTGTGTGGAGTCTGTGCGGAGTCTGTGCGGGTCTGTGCGGAGTCTGTGCGGGGTCTGTGCGGGGTCTGTGCGGGGTCTGTGCGGGGGTCTGCGAGGAGTCTGTGCGGAGTCTGTGCGGGGTCTGTGCGGGGTCTGCGAGGAGTCTGCGAGGAGTCTGTGCGGGGTCTGCGAGGAGTCTGTGCGGGGTCTGTGCGGGCCTGTGTGGAGTCTGTGTGGGGTCTGTGAGGGGTCTGTGCGGAGTCTGCGAGGGGTCTGCGAGGAGTCTGTGCGGAGTCTGTGCGGAGTCTGTGCGTAGTCTGTGCGGGGTCTGCGAGGAGTCTGTGCGGGGTCTGTGCGGGGTCTGTGCGGAGTCTGTGCGGGGTCTGTGCGGGGTCTGTGTGGAGTCTGTGCGGAGTCTGTGCGGGGACTGTGCGGAGTCTGTGCGGGGTCTGTGCGGGTCTGCGAGGGGTCTGCGAGGGGTCTGCGCGGGGTCTGCGCGGGGTCTGCTGCGGGGTCGGTCTGCGAGGAGTCTGTGTGGGGTCTGTGCGGGGTCTGTGCGGGGTCTGTGCGGGGTCTGTGCGGAGTCTGTGCGGAGTCTGTGCGGGGTCTGTGCGGGGTCTGTGCGGAGTCTGCGAGGGGTCTGCGAGGTGTCTGTGCGGAGTCTGCGAGGGGTCTGCGAGGAGTCTGTGCAGGGGTCTGTGAGGGGTCTGTGCGGAGTCTGCGAGGGGTCTGCGAGGAGTCTGTGCGGAGTCTGTACGGAGTCTGTGCGGGGTCTGCGAGGAGTCTGTGCGGGGTCTGCGAGGAGTCTGTGCGCGGTCTGTGCGGGGTCTGTGCGGGGTCTGTGCGGAGTCTGTGCGGGGTCTGTGCGGGGTCTGTGTGGAGTCTGTGCGGAGTCTGTGCGGGGTCTGTGCGGAGTCTGTGCGGGGTCTGTGCGGGGTCTGTGCGGGGTCTGTGCGGGGTCTGCGAGGAGTCTGTGCGGAGTCTGTGCGGGGTCTGTGCGGGGTCTGCGAGGAGTCTGCGAGGAGTCTGTGCGGGGTCTGCGAGGAGTCTGTGCGGGGTCTGTGCGGGGCCTGTGTGGAGTCTGTGCGGGGTCTGTGAGGGGTCTGTGCGGAGTCTGCGAGGGGTCTGCGAGGAGTCTGTGCGGAGTCTGTGCGGAGTCTGTGCGGAGTCTGTGCGGGGTCTGCGAGGAGTCTGTGCGGGGTCTGTGCGGGGTCTGTGCGGAGTCTGTGCGGGGTCTGTGCGGGGTCTGTGTGGAGTCTGTGCGGAGTCTGTGCGGGGACTGTGCGGAGTCTGTGCGGGGTCTGTGCGGGGCCTGCGAGGGGTCTGCGAGGGGTCTGCGCGGGGTCTGCGCGGGGTCTGCGCGGGGTCTGTGCGGGGTCTGCGAGGTGTCTGTGTGGGTCTGTGCGGGGTCTGTGCGGGGTCTGTGCGGGGTCTGTGCGGAGTCTGTGCGGAGTCTGTGCGGGGTCTGTGCGGGGTCTGTGCGGGGTCTGTGCGGGGTCTGCGCGGGGTCTGTGCGGGGTCTGCGAGGAGTCTGTGTGGGTCTGTATGGGGTCTGTGCGGGGTCTGTGCGGGGTCTGTGCGGAGGTCTGTGCGGGGTCTGTGCGGGGTCTGTGCGGGGTCTGTGCGGGGTCTGTGCGGGGTCTGTGCGGGGTCTGTGCGGGGTCTGTGCGGGGTCTGTGCGGAGTCTGAGCGGGGTCTGTGCGGGGTCTGTGCGGGGTCTGTGCGGGGTCTGTGCGGGAGTCTGTGCGGAGTCTGTGCGGGGTCTGTGCGGGGTCTGTGAGGGGTCTGCGAGGAGTCTGTGCGGGGTCTGTGCGGGGTCTGTGCGGAGTCTGTGAGGGGTCTGTGCGGGGTCTTTGAGGGGTCTGTGCGGGGTCTGTGCGGGGTCTGTGCGGAGTCTGTGCGGGGTCTGTGCGGAGTCTGTGCGGAGTCTGTGCGGAGTCTGTGCGGGGTCTGTGCGGGGTCTGCGAGGAGTCTGCGCGGGGTCTGTGCGGGGTCTGTGCGGGGTCTGTGCGGGGTCTGTGCGGAGTCTGCGCGGGGTCTGTGTGGAGTCTGCGCGGGGTCTGTGCGGGGTCTGCGAGGAGTCTGTGCGGGGCTCTGTGCGGGGTCTGT
Organism: Scyliorhinus torazame; assembly: GCF_047496885.1. NCBI lineage: Eukaryota > Metazoa > Chordata > Chondrichthyes > Carcharhiniformes > Scyliorhinidae > Scyliorhinus > Scyliorhinus torazame. The sequence goes on from NC_092710.1 coordinate 20,533,447, forward strand.
GCGGGGTCTGTGCGGAGTCTGTGCGGGGCCTGTGTGGAGTCTGTGCGGGGCCTGTGTGGAGTCTGTGCGGGCCTGTGCGGAGTCTGTGCGGGGTCTGTGCGGGTCTGTGTGGAGTCTGTGCGCGGCCTGTGCGGGGTCTGTGCGGAGTCTGTGCGGAATCTGTGCGGAGTCTGTGCGGGGTCTGTGCGGGGTCTGCGAGGGGTTTGTGCGGAATCTGTGCGGAGTCTGTGCGGGGTCTGTGCGGAGTCTGTGCAGAGTCTGTGCGGGGTCTGTGCGGGGTCTGTGCGGGGTCTGTGCAGGTCTGTGCGGGGTCTGCGAGGGGTTTGTGCGGAATCTGTGCGGAGTCTGTGCGGGGTCTGTGCGGGGTCTGTGCGGGGTCTGCGCGGGGTCTGCGCGGGGTCTGCGCGGGGTCTGCGCGGGGTCTGCGCGGGGTCTGTGCGGGGTCTGTGCGGAGTCTGTGCGGGGTCTGTGCGGGGTCTGTGCGGGGTCTGTGCGGGGTCTGTGTGGAATCTGTGCGGAGTCTGTGCGGGGTCTGCGCGGGGTCTGCGCGGGGTGCTGCGCGGTGGTCTGCGCGGGGTCTGTGCGGAATCTGTGCGGAGTCTATGCGGGGTCTGTGCGGGGTCTGTGTGGGGTCTGCGCGGGGTCTGCGCGGGGTCTGCGCGGGGTCTGCGCGGGGTCTGCGAGGGGTCTGTGCGGGGTCTGTGCGGAGTCTGTGCGGGGTCTGTGCGGGGTCTGTGCGGGGTCTGTGCGGATCTGTGCGGGGATCTGCGAGGGGTCTGCGAGGGGTCTGCGCGGGGTCCTGCGCGGAGTCTGCGAGGGGTCTGTGCGGGGTCTGTGCTGCGGGTCTGTGAGGAGTCTGTGAGGAGTCTGCGAGGGGTCTGCGAGGGGTCTGTGCGGGGTCTGTGTGGAGTCTGTGCGGGGTCTGCGAGGGGTCTGCGCGGGGTCGAGCGGGTCTGCGAGGGGTTTGCGAGGGGTCTGTGCGGGGTCTGTGCGGAGTCTGTGCGGGGTCTGCGAGGGGTCTGCGAGGGGTCTGCGAGGGGTCTGCACGGGGTCTGCGCGGGGTCTGCGCGGGGTCTGCGCGGGGTCTGTGAGGGTCTGCGAGGGTCTGCGCGGGGTCTGTGCGGGGTCTGTGTGGGGTCTGCGCGGGGTCTGCGCGGGGTCCTGCGCGGGGTCTGCGCGGGTCTGCGAGGGGTCTGTGCGGGGTCTGTGCGGAGTCTGTGCGGGGTCTGTGCGGGGTCTGTGCGGGTCTGTGCGGAATCTGTGCGGGATCTGCGAGGGGTCTGCGAGGGGTCTGCGCGGGGTCTGCGCGGAGTCTGCGAGGGGTCTGTGCGGGGTCTGTGCGGGGTCTGTGAGGAGTCTGTGAGAGAGTCTGCGATGGGGTCTGCGAGGGGTCTGTGCGGGGTCTGTGTGGAGTCTGTGCGGGGTCTGCGAGGGGTTCTGCGCGGGGGTCCGAGCGGGGTCTGCGAGGGGTCTGCGAGGGGTCTGTGCGGGGTCTGTGCGGAGTCTGCTGCGGGGTCTGCGAGGGGTCTGCGAGGGGTCTGCGAGGGGTCTGCACGGGGTCTGCGCGGGGTCTGCGCGGGGTCTGCGCGGGGTCTGGAGGGGTCTGCGAGGGGTCTGTGCGGGGTCTGTGCGGGAGTCTGTGCGGAGTCTGTGCGGGGTCTGCGCGGGGTCTGCGCGGAGTCTGAGCGGGGTCTGTGCGGGGGGTCTGTGCGGGGGGGTCTGTGCGGAGTCTGAGCGGGATCTGCGCGGGGTCTGTGCGGGGGTCTGTGCGGAGTCTGTGCGGGGTCTGCGCGGGGGTCTGCGCGGGGTCTGTGCGGGGTCTGTGTGGGGTCTGTGCGGAATCTGTGCGGGTCTGCGAGGGGTTCTGCGCGGGGTCTGCGCGGAGTCTGTGCGGGTGCTGCGCGGGGTCTGTGCGGGGTCTGTGCGGGGGGGGGGGTCTGTGCGGGGGGGGTCTGTGCGGGGGGGGGTCTGTGCGGGGGGGGTCTGTGCGGGGGGGGTCTGTGCGGGGGGGGGATCTGTGCGGGGGGGTCTGTGCGGGGGGGGGGTCTGTGCGGAGGGGGTCTATGCGGGGGGGGGTCTGTGCGGGGGGGGGTCTGTGCGGGGGGGGGTCTGTGCGGGGGGGGTCTGTGCGGGGTCTGCGCGGGGTCTGTGCGGGGTCTGTGCGGGGGGGGGGTCTGTGCGGGGGGGGTCTGTGCGGGGTCTGTGCGGGGGGGTCTGTGCGGGGGGGGGTCTGTGCGGGGGGGTCTGTGCGGGGTCTGTGCGGGGGGGGTCTGTGCGGGGGGGCTGTGCGGGGTCTGTGCGGGGGGGGGGTCTGTGCGGGGGGGGGTCTGTGCGGGGGGGGGGTCTGTGCGGGGGGGTCTGTGCGGGGTTTGCGCGGGGTCTGTGCGGGGTCTGTGCGGGGGGGGGTCTGTGCGGGGGGGGTCTGTGCGGGGGTCGCTGTGCGGGGGGTCTGTGCGGGGGGGGGGTCTGTGCGGGGGGGCTGTGCGGGGTCTGTGCGGGGGGGTCTGTGCGGGGGGGGCTGTGCGGGGGGGGTCTGTGCGGGGGGGTCTGTGCGGGGGGATGTCTGTGCGGGGGGGTCTGTGCGGGGGGTCTGTGCGGGGGGGTCTGTGCGGGGGGGGTCTGTGCGGGGGGGGTCTGTGCGGGGGGGGTCTGTGCGGGGGGGAGGGCTGTGCGGGGTCTGTGCGGGGGGGGGCTGTGCGGGGGGGTCTGTGCGGGGGAGGGCTGTGCGGGGGTTTGTAGCGGGGGGGTCTGTGCGGGGGGTCTGTGCGGGGGGGTCTGTGCGGGGGGGGTCTGTGCGGGGGGGGCTGTGCGGGGGGGTCTGTGCGGGGGGGAGGGCTGTGCGGGGTGGGTCTGTGCGGGGGGGTCTGTGCGGGGGGAAGGCTGTGCGGGGTCTGTGCGGGGGGGGGCTGTGCGGGGGGGTCTGTGCGGGGGGGGAGGGGCTGTGGGGGTCTGTGCGGGGGGGTCTGTGCGGGGGGGTCTGTGCGGGGGGGGTCTGTGCGGGGGGGTCTGTGCGGGGGGGGCTTGTGCGGGGGGGGTCTGTGCGGGGGGGTCTGTGCGGGGGGTCTGTGCGGGGGGGGTCTGTGCGGGGGGGAGGGCTGTGCGGGGTCTGTGCGGGGGGGGGCTGTGCGGGGTCTGTGCGGGGGGGGTCTGTGCGGGGGGAGGGCTGCTGCGGGGTCTGTGCGGGGGGGGTCTGTGCGGGGGGGTCTGTGCGGGGGGAGGGCCTGTGCGGGGTCTGTGCGGGGGGGGGCTGTGCGGGGTCTGTGCGGGGGGGGGTCTGTGCGGGGGGAGGCTGTGCGGGGTCTGTGCGGGGGGGCTGTGGGGGTCTGGGGGGGGGTCTGTGCGGGGGGAGGGCTGTGCGGGTCTGTGCGGGGGGTCTGTGCGGGGGGGAGGGCTGTGCGGGGTCTGTGCGGGGAGGCTGTGCGGGGTCTGTGCGGGGGGGTCTGTGCGGGGGGGGCTGTGCGGGGGTCTGTGCGGGGGGGCTGTGCGGGTCTGTGCGGGGGGAGGGGCTGTGCGGGGTCTGTGCGGCGGGGGGGTCTGTGCGGGGGAGGGCTGTGCGGGGTCTGTGCGGGGGGGGGCTGTGCGGGGTCTGTGTGCGGGGGGTCTGTGCGGGGGGGAGGGCTGTGCGGGGTCTGTGCGGAGGGGGCTGTGCGGGGTCTGTGCGGGGGGGGTCTGTGCGGGGGGAGGGCTGTGCGGGGTCTGTGCGGGGGGGGTGCGGTCTGTGCGGGGGGAGGGCTGTGCGGGGTCTGTGCGGGGGGGGCTTGTGCGGGGGGAGGGCTGTGCGGGGTCTGTGCGGGGGGGGTCTGTGCGGGGGGGTGGCTGTCGGGTCTGTGCGGGGGGGGGCTGTGCGGGGTCTGTGCGGGGGGGGGGCTGTGCGGGGTCTGTGCCGGGGGGGGTCTGTGCGGGGGGTGAGGGCTGTGCGGGCGGGAGGGCTGTGCGGGGTCTGTGCGGGGGGAGGGCTGTGCGGGGTCTGTGCGGGGGGGCTGTGCGGGGTCTGTGCGGGGGGGGGCTGTGCGGGTCTGTGCGGGGGGGAGGGCTGTGCGGGGTCTGTGCGGGGGGAGGTCTGTGCGGGGTCTGTGCGGGGGGAGGGCTGTCGCGGGGGGGAGGCTTGTCTGCGGGGTCTGTGCGGGGGGAGGGCTGTGCGGGGGGGAGGGCTGTGCTGGGGT